>NC_058042.1:18545000-18770000 GCF_020085105.1 Siniperca chuatsi
CAAGCTACAACGAAAAGATCAGAAACAGTGAATATAGACTATATGTACAAAGTATAAGCATTTATTTAGAGGTTTCCTCAGAACGCACTGCTCAAAATAGGAAGACGCTATCGTGCCAAGAGTAAGCACCCTTTCCTGCAGGTCTTTCTGAACTCATTAATAAATCATTGCTTGAGGTTTTTCACCACGTGTCAGATCAGATGTGATGTGAAGTGAAGTGATGCACAGGGTGCTCGGCGCCACCTTGGGGCCGAGCCCAGCTCCTCACCCTGCTGAACGAGCATTTGAGGACGGTCTTCTCCATTTCAATAGATATCAAGCTGGTCATCAGGCTGGTCAGGGTGTCATAGATGACAGGGGAGAGGGCCGTCTGGTGAGGAGACAGAGAGAAGTTTAAATAATAAGGGAGAATATATATACATATATTTGTTGTAGCTGAAATTGGAGTTGTAGCTGAAATGTTGCTCAGACAAGATACCTTGAACTCTGCCATGAGCTGCTCCAAGTTAACGATGAGCTGCTGCACCCAGGGATCATTGGCTTCGTAATCATTAAACTCCTCCTGTGAGGAACACCAGCAGTTACAGCGACATGTTTCACGACCTCTGACTTATTTTTGTTCACTATTCTGAGGCCATTACTTCTTCTATGTTGTGTGAGATGGACAGGAAGCTGCTGATCCAGGGTTTGACCTGTGGCTTTATGGCTGTTGTGTTTAACTCAGTCAGGCCCTCCTGTGAAATAAAATCCCATCAGAGTATGAAACTTTTACCACTCAGTGGATACTCTGACCCAAAGAGGCTTATAATACCATGAGTGGGTCTAATTTACACACATTTACAAGACCTCTGATGCATGTTTTGTATTATCCTTGCTATAAAAAATTATTCAAACTGTGGAAGGAGGTTTTCATCCCTCCTGTTTAAAATGACTAGACACAAGTGATTTGAGAAACTATCTCCTTAAAATTTGAGATTATTTAAGTAAAACATTACCAAACCTCAAAAAAGTTGGAATGTACTTCTTTTTCGCCAGTAACTTCATTCTTAAATAAATAAATTAAACACTGTTTCCCTCTGCTGTACCTACTGTTAATAAGTCATTACACAACTCTCTGACACGCATTGATCAATGTATGTGTGTGTCTCCAACCTGTAAGAGATCCTTGAACTTGGTGGACGTGTTGACGAGGTCGGACAAACAGCTTTCAATCTTGGCTTGTTCGCCAGAGCCGGCACCCTGACTGAACAACTTGGAGCAGTCATTCTGCGGGGGGGGTAAAAAACAATTCCAAGCAATGAGGTAATCTATAAATGACAAGATGAATAGACGAGATGCCGAGTGCTAGCACAGATGCAACTTACCTCAAGGTTCCTCTTTAAAGTTGTGATATTCTCACTACACACCTCAACATTATTCAGAGTCACCTGAGATAGAAAGGAAAAAATAAAAGAGTGTGAATGAAGGATTCTTACAGCCGATATAGTTCAGTATGATTCAGTCCTGTTCTTTCATTCTGTCTCTGAAAATATAATCTGCACAAGACTGAGTATTTTGAGCTCTAAGGTCCAACTGGAATATGAACCTTTAAGTGTTTCTTGATTCCAATTAACCTTTTGACAAATGAGTTAAAAGGTTTTTGAAGTAGTGCTTCCTTCGGCTAAGAGCTATTTTAAAAATTAAAGCACTATTTACCTCACTTAAATTAGAGGTTATTCATGCATTCGATTCACTCACTTAAATTACGGCTGCTCGTTTGAAAAAAAAAAAAAAGCCTTTGTCATAGTCTAGCCAACAATTTCTAAGTTACTGCCTGAGAACGCGGAGGGGATGTGTGTGTGTGTGTTTGTCTGTTACCAGAAATGCAGCCTTGGCGTGTTCAGCGCTCTCGATGCCCAGTGTGTTGAACTTGCCCTGCTGTAAGCTGCTCTGCATCAGACTGACCGCACTGCTGACGCCACGCTGGATGTCCTGAAGCGTCGTAGCCGGGAAGCCCTGCCGCAACTTATTATACAACACCTCCCTGACAAGTGAAGAGAGGCAGGAAGGGCCACATTCATGCATGAGACGTGAAGAAGTGTAAAAAAAAAATAATAAAAAAATAGTGAATATGTCAAGTGGAAAGTGGAAGAGTGAGCACCTGAAGTCTGACTCCAGCACAGAGTTAGCGTGGTTGATCATGGCACAGAGGCAGTCGGTGCTGGAGCTGGATAAAGCTCTACTGATGCACTTCTTCACAATGTAGAAACAGTCGTCCACCATGCTGGAGGTCAGCTGACCCTTTTCATATGTATCCATACTAACAGCCTGAGGAGGACAATTCAGTTTATTTAACTAATTTAACTGAATGTTCTGATGAGTAAATTTTACATCTAATGTGGGAAATGCAGTGTTATTTTCCACATGGTTATTTCATCTTATATCTTCTTGGAAAACACGTAAACTTATTTCATAGAACTATTTATTTGCATTAAGCCTCTAAAACATCACAGCATGTGTCTTTTTCTAAACACTTCAATGCTGCAATGAAATATTAAGTACTTAATAAATACTCCAAGAAGCCTAGTCTCTTTATAGAGGCACGGACCATTAACGATGGATGGACACTGTGGCCGTCCTGAGGAACAATTGCTATAATGAAGTCATTCTGTACTGCATGTAGGGTGTGTACATTTTTCTGCATAAAGCCTTGCATGTAATAGGTCAAGTCTGCACACATTAAAGTATGTAACATAGATCACATTCTTGTTGCCACAGCTGAATGTGAATAATACATTTACGATCAAATAACCAATAATTGTTGCGTGACAGACTCAGACACCACGGAGTCTCTCCTGGTGCGTAGAGTAGTTTGCCAAAATAAGCTTCACTCAACGTCCACTGACTTGCTTTTTCTGGACCTTTCAGTCGTATCTCACTGTTATTACATGACCAAAGATTCATACTTAGGTCACGTGATGACAAATGAACAATATCCATGACAACTGAGCAAACTCCATTCACTGATGAAGATTGTGAAATGAGGTTGAAAGCTCTGGAAAAGATAGTTAAAAGAGTACTCCACCAATTTTGCATTGCGCTCTTATTACATTGACACACTCATGATAGACAGTTTAAAAACCCCACCAGAATCGATGCAGCAGAACCAGAGATGTCGTCTTTTTTATTCCACGCATTCTTCTTCCTTGTCAAAATATGGCTCCTGCATCACCCACAATGCAACTCTTAACTGCTGACAGTTTGGTCAGAGATTCGGGTATGTTATGCTAGTAACGGCTAACATTGCCTCGAGCGGCTAGCCTCAAGCAGAAATAAGGAGCCGTCTACAGAGATCTGATAAGCTCACTTCTTTCTAACTCCACACCCCCAGATTTCTTTCATTTTCTAAGTTTTCAGCCCCAACCGACGCTGACTCAAGTTACGTCACTTGAGACAATTTATCACACTTCGCACAGCTCCCTCTTGTGCCACAAAAGGCTTTACCCAACTTTTAATATTGTACTATAAAAACTGAGTAATTTACCTTGTTGACAGACTCTCTCATGTAGTACTCTTCCATTGGAATGTAGTAGCCAATCAGCTCCTGCATCGTCCTGCTCAGCAAGCAGTGTTTCAGTAGCGTCTCCACATTCTGCTGATGCTCTGTTAAAAAAAACCTCATTAATATTTTAGATGGACAGATAGATTTTTAGCTCCACATCTCAAAAGGGCATCTGTGTATGCATCACCACATGTTACTTTAAAACTACCCTGTGTGACGCTCTGAGCATCCCCAACTTCAAAGTCGGCCAGCATGCGACGACGTAAAAAGCGCAGGTAGAGCTCCGCCCTTGCGTTCATCAGGGTTACTTCTGTCAGTACAGGGTCCAGCTCCCTGTTCATGGAAGACAGAGGTATAAACAAAACCAGCATAGAGACACAAACACAGAGAGGAGAGCAGGATGTTGCTGAGACAAACACAAATACTTGGGCTCGATCCTCTCCCCTGGCACGCTCTTCATCATGCTGCTCTGGACAATCTGAAACTACAGGAGGGATACAAGTTCATGTATGTATGCAGTAAAAAAAACAAAACAACAACAGGTCATGCAGTTCAGGTGCACACCTTGTTGTGGTATCCTCTCTGCTGGATGAACTTGTCGACTATTTTCTGGGCCTGTCGGTCACATTCCTGCTGCAGGTGAGTGATGAGTGTGTACAGATGGCCTGGACCGTAATACGTCTCTACTATAGGTTGATGAGTCTCAACAACACGAGCAATACCTGTAAACACGCACCAACACATTAGTGGAGTCCACTCCGAGCAAACAAAGGAAACTGCACACAGACACACAAACACACGCAGAGTATCAGGCCTGCTTTCTCACCTTCCAGCAGCAGCGTCAGAGTGTCTGCAAACACCAGCGGTGCTCTCTTCTCGCCCAGGTCTCCTCCTGTAGCCAAGAGCAGGTTCTCCTCAGCTTTGGAGGCAAGCTGTGTGAGACATAACATATCTATCACTATTTCTGACCAAAATACAAAGACGGCTTATGAGATCTATATTCCTGATCTCATATGATCAACCAATAACATCAGATTAACTCACGGTGCCTTCTCTTTTTGTTTCAGGAGACAGCCGTTATCCACATGGACTTACAGAGTGGGAACATTTTGCTAGTTTATGCATTTAGCTGACACTCTTATACCAAATACAATGAGTGCAACATCAGTTTTAGGAAGTTATTAGTTTCATAGAATTTACAAGCAACAAACAATAAGGAGTGCAAATGTTTTACCAGAGTAACTAATAGGAAGTGTCTCACCCAAGGCTGCATAATTCTCTGATATTTCAATAGAAACTGTTTTTAAAGCTGCATCTGGATCAAGAAACTCCATCTGATCTTCATCACAATACACATTGTGATAGACTTCTAAGGAATATATGTGCCAAAATGATTTTAATCAAGTGCAGCAAAGAAAATAATAAAAATGTAACAACGTAGAACAACATAAAGAAATCCTTTTCTAAAAAAAAAAAAATAAATCCCTGGATCTGCACCATAAGTGTACCAACTGTTCATTGGTCCATGGCCTATCTTTCCACCAAAAGTTAATTTATACAAAAAGCACACACAGGACCAAAAACACAACAGACCTGACTGCAGAGATACTGGCCAAAGCGGGCGAGGCCCTGCTGGTGGAGGCCCAACAGAGGGAAGATCTTGAAAAACCTTTCCACTTGCGCGAGGTCGACTGCTGCTACAGCTTCATCCAGCTTCTCAGCGACGATGACCTTCAGTTTCTGCTCTGCCTCCTGCAGCATTATCAGACTGGCATCCACAGCACTGCCTGTGCAGACATGATGCATTGGAAGTGTTATAGTGAAAGCCTACACATATATTGTATCTATTTTGCAGCTGATTATATTGCTACTTACAGTGCAGAGAGAAAACTACAGTGCAAAACCACAAAATATCTAATAAGATTACAGTACTTCTTCTCTGCAGTGTAAGACTGCATGCTGAGCGATGCACTATGACAGAGAACTAGAGGCCTCGTACTTTCTTCTCCCTGCCTGCTCAGCTCAATAACTGACTGGTCCAGAGAGAGGTATCGATGGATGTGGGCAGCAGCCTGTTCATAATCTTCGTTACGTAGAGCCGTCTGCACACCGTCTGTGCAGAACTTCAGATCGAGGATATCGTCAGCACGCTGGATGACGTTATACAGCCGTGTCTACAAAAATAAAATAAGATATAAGTGAGATAAGCGTCATAGTCTCTATATTCTCTATACTGTGAATATCTGAACACTCCATCCTCTTCGTTTTAAACACTGTACAGCTTTTTTCATTTTAAAACAGATATATTTCACATATTTTTTATTGTAAATTTCTATTTTATATTTAAGATTCTTGACTTACAGTACATGTTTCTTTTTCTTTTCTCTTGCTATGTTTATTTTTACTGTTAAATTCCTTGTATGTGAAAACCCACTTGGCAATAAACCTGATTCTGAAGAGATCAGTGTATGTGATCCAGTACAACATTCCTGTAATAAATACAATCTATAAACAAGTTGAATCAAAACCTCTCACACACTGTCAGTAGCAGTTGAAAATGACAGAGGTGTGTTTGTGTCAACATGCATGTAACCAACAATTATGTGAACCCTGAAAAAGTAAACTCTCTCCTATGAATGAAAAAAGTTAATGAGGTTTGACCACATTACATCCCTGAAAGTACAGAATAAATGCTGTATCTATGATAGATGTAATAAGTTGGTGTATTTACCTTTCCCAGGTCTAGCTGTCTGACTTTGCTGCTGACGTTTTCAGCCAGGCTACAGGTAAATGTGATCATGCCCGACAGCTGACTGGCGTCTCCTCCGATCAACTGTAATTTGGGCCTATAGAGCAGACAGATGGTTTAAAGAACAAAGACTGTGGTGGTTGGAGCTCAAATAAATGATGAAACTTTTGGAACTACACTAATCTTTATAAACTGTACCCCATCCTCTGCAGTGCCAGCATCTTTGTGTGAATGGTCCCCTCCTGCCCCACCAGCCTGTCCAGCTCAGCTTCCACTTCTTTCTGTATTACAGGAGAAAACAGAACATGTAATGAGCAACAAGAATATTCATTTTATTTTGATTTCAGCATCTTATACACAATACACACATACTGTATATCCAGTGTCCCACTGCCTTCATAACTTCTATCAAAACATACATAAATAATTCAAAGAAATCAAATACATTTAATAATTATCTATGCATGTAGATGTGTGATAAATAGAGGGGAGAAGTGTCAAATATTAGAAAATATAGTTTAAGTTTAAGAGAGCGAAGAGATGAATAACCTGTAGCCATTATGACTCCACATCTTTGTAAATTCTGGCTTTTGGAGCCTTAGTTCATACGTTATTTGCTCTATCTAGTAAACTTTTGAGGATTTCTGAACAATAATTCATTCCTTACTTTGGTCATTGTTCTTAATGACACAAAGCATGGATAAAAATAAAAACCCATCACATGGACACGCCATTAGAATTTACTTTGCACAAATGGCCCATGAATTCTCATTTTCTTTGAAGCCACTGTCACATTTCTTCATTTGATGGTGATCTCCTCAGATATACATGCCAATCAGTAAGTCCTATCTTTTAAAAGTTTCAAAAAAACAGATATTCATAATTGATGAACTAAAGCTGAAAAAGAGGTTGTAACGATCTGTGCTGGGCTGTAGAGTGGGTGCAGTCATATCAGTCAGTGCAGATAACATTTCTAGGTCGGAGTGGGGTGTTTGTTTTGTCATCCTCAATAAAAGCGGCACAACATTTAATTATAAAAACTGAATTTTTATCTTAACATGACTGACATACATCCTTGGTGGCAGCAGGGTATACAGTATATCTTCAGGATGGTCTTACAATGATGGGAACAGATCTCAGTCAGATTCAGTTGGTGGTGAGACATTAACTACCAACCAGCTGTCACAAATGTATGGTAAACTTTGTAGAATCAAAATCCCGACAACCAGGACCAATTCTGTGGCCAAAATTCAACATGTCGTGGTATTTAGACAGGTGTTAAAGGTGTGAAGTGTTTTGTACCCTTGCAACTCGGCTGCTACACAGTTACTCGTCTTCCGCCTCGTCTAGAAAATAGTAAACAGTAGCTCTGGCCTAACCTGTAAGGATAAACCATTAGCTTAACTGTTTTTTGTCAATTTAGCCATAATTTAGCTCTTTCCCTCAGTAGTTTTTTGAGCCAGCGACGTCCCGGAAGTTTACGTCGATGACGACAGTGTGTACACGTCAAACAAACTGCCGTTAACGGTCGGTTGTACGGACCTCCTCCACGCAGAGCTGCTGGTAAACTCTCTCCAGGTCCTCCAGCTCCGTCAGGGCTGAGATGGTCTCCATACTCACAGAGGACATCTTTTCGCATCTTTTCGATGCGACGGGTCCGCTGTCAGCCATCTTCCGCCACACACACGCAGGACTCAGGAGTCCACGTCATCGAGCATAGTGTTCCCTGGGTTTAGCCTGTCAGGCAGCGCCTCTTCGCAGGATAAGGTAGTCTACAGAGAAGACACGCTGTCTCCTCGTCTTAAAATTGGGTAAACGTAACCCAAAGCATGACCGTAACTATCTGTAACATAAACCCACACATTATTATGCGTTGGTGGTGGGCTTGCTGTGGCGGAACGGAACACCAGCACTACCTGAGAAGTCATCTCCTGGGTAATAAAACCTGAATTTATTACGCATGCGTTGTATGTGCAGGGATTTAATCCTAGGATGGCAACGGAAGCCATTTATAAGCACTACATGGAAATGAGTTTATTGTGTTAATTAACCCAATTTGCAAAAACCAGTGATCTTGTGCTAAAATAGTACCCTAACTCCGGTTTGCTGGCAGTTCATAATATAATGTAGGAATATGCACTATGCAAGAATCATATAAACTGAAATAACGAAGGTATTCAAACTTGATTTTAGGTCCTTATCATTTCCGTTTATAATGGGTCCTGAAAGACTGAAACATTAGTGATGATTTAATAAAGAAGAGTGTGCGGAAATCTCATTTTCTTCAAAATATTATTTTGCACATCAAAATTTTAATGTCATTACCTACAGTGCTTCTGTAGAATAGATGAACACCTAATACTCCAGTGGGAGTATAAAAAACTAGTTATTACCTAAATTAAAACTGCCTCTCTAAATCTTGGTTTACACTTTTAAATGACCCCTCCCAACATTGTCTTTCATCCTGTTTCAACAAAAAGGTCAAATAATGAAAATATGATGCTCTCAAAATGGCATTTCATTTGGACTTTAAAGAACAACAAGGCCAACTGAGCCTAATTCAGCATACAGGTACGTATCATCCTACCAGCTACTAGAGACTCAATGGACTTCAAAAGGTCAATTAAGTTTCATAACAGGATCACACCAATTGTTAGTGACAACATGATGTATTGTGGTAGAAAAAAACAAAACAAAGAAAAAACATGAATTAAGTTGCAAATTAGTTTGGCTGATCATTTCAAGCCCTCACAGTAACCAGAGTAAAATATTATTTTTATTTTCACACATCTAAAATGTAACTATATGCTAGCCTCTGAAGTTTATCAGTTTCTACTGGCAGCATTCCAGTTTGATTGCCAAATGACACATTTGAATGATAAGTAAAACTTATGATGAAAATTTGTGCAACTAGCTTGATTTTACATCATGTATTTAATTAGTCCCAAAGCATTTATAGAAAACCTGTAATCAGTGATGAGAGCAACATGACAGCCCTGTTGTAACAGAATCAGGAGGTTTGCTGCCTTCTGGAAAACAAGAGAAGTTAGTCTTTTTCCTGCTGAAGCTTTTCCCATTTCTTCTGTAGCTCTGCCTTTTCCTTCTTCAGCTCTTCTTTCTGTCTACTCAAATCTTTGGCTTCCTCCAGCTGTGCTTTTCTCAATGACTCAATTTGCTCCCTCTCTGCAGCTGCCTCCCTGTCATTCGCTGCACGCAGCTTCTCAAGCAGCTCCCTCTGATGCTCCAGAGCCCGAGCCTCCTCCCTCTGCGCTCTCCTCAGAGCTTCTATCAGCTCCCGCTCTCTCCTAAACACACGTTTCTCTCCTTGAGACTCTCCGGAAACTTTCAGCACACCTGTAAGAAGAGAGGAAGAGATGGCCACACGTTTAGTCTCATTACAATCTTGGATACAGTAGAACTACAAAATGTCTATTTTTTGAAACTTGATATTAATTTACTTCAAATAGTAGATTCATCCACTCAACCAACGTACATTAGGTGATGCTGGTTGCTGAGATACCACATTGCTTTCTTAAAATTACTGAGAGAATCCTCATGACAACACAACTACTAGTGGTTGAGCACATAAGTACTTAAACAATGTTCGAACCGGACAATGTTTTACCTTCATATTTACTTCTTTTCCAATTGGATTATAAAGAAATTTACAGGGAAAATATATAACCTTATTCCACCATGTTGAAACTCTAGCCATGATGATGCCAACCTGGCTGATATTTCAAACAAAATGTTAATTTGATAAAACCAGTGCTGGGTATCTAACCTCAATACTTTTTGGTACCAACCGAAATGTGTCCACAGCAGAGTATTGAAAACTGTCACTGGTCAAATTCATATTCTTATGTACTTATTCTTTGATCAGATTTAAATTAAGTTCTCTGGTTCCTTTGATTGATTTAAATCAAAATCTGATTTTCCCTCCTGTATTTTAGATTGTATTTTATTTAGGTTTGTGTTTAGAAAACATTCAACATTTGTCTTCTTCTGTTAAATGAAAAAAAAAAAAGTTTATACACAAACAGCAGTGAGCTGTAAAACATTACCTGGTGTTGATGTGTCACCATTAGCATCTGAGCCCTGTGATGCGTGGCACGGTGGCGGGTTCTGCCCGTCGGCCAGTAGCTGAGAAAACACCTCCGGGTGTCTCTTTGACATGTGCCGATGCAGGTTGCTGGTGCTGCCGCTTTGAAAGCACTGTAACTTCTTCATGCAAATGCGGCAACGAGCAGCAGCCAAACTGTCCAAGCGCTCATAGTGTCTCCAAATCAAGCTCTGCTTACTCCGCCTGCGTCTCACAGGGCGGTCATCACTCGCCTCTTCGTGTGTTATTTGTTCTGCTGGACCTGCAGCTTCCAGGATGCCAGTAATAGCAGAATTAATCTCAGCTTCATTCCCTGTAATAAGGGTGTCAGAGTCCCCGTCCTCCAGTGCCACTTCCACTAAATAAGGTGAAAACAAAGTTAGAATTAGGGCTGCAACTAACGATTCATTATTGATTAAAATGTTGATATGATGTGTTTATATATTTCACTTATTCAGCAAGACGTCTTTGAAAATGTCAGAATTCATTACATACACAAACAGCAGTGAGCTGTAAAACATTACCTGGTGTTGATGTGTCACCATTAGCATCTGAGCCCTGTGATGCGTGGGACGGTGGCGGGTTCTGCCCGTCGGCCACTAGCTGAGAAAACACCTCCGGGTGTCTCTTTGACATGTGCCGATGCAGGTTGCTGGTGCTGCCACCTTCAAAGCACTGTAACTTCTTCATGCAAATACGGCAACGAGCAGCAGCCAAACTGTCCAAGTGCTCATAGTGTCTCCAAATCAAGCTCCGTTTATTTCGTCTACGTCTCACAGGGCAGTCGTCACTCGCCTCTTCATGTGTTATTTGTTCTGCTGGACCTGCAGCTTCCAGGATGCCAGTAATAGCAGAATTAATCTCAGCTTCATTCCCTGTAATAAGGGTGTCAGAGTCCCCGTCCTCCAGTGCCACTTCCACTAAATAAGGTGAAAACAAAGTTAGAATTAGGGCTGAAATGATAAAAAAAATAAATAAAATAAAAATAGATTGAGTATAAAATGTCAGAAAATTTTATAAAAATACCCATCACAAGTTCCAGAGCCCAGAGTGACACCTTCGGTAGCTTGTTTTGTCTGACCAACAGTCCAAAACCCAATTTATAATGATGTAAAAACAGAGAAAAGCAGCAATGCCTCACATTTGAGAAGCAAATACTTATCATTTTTGTTTGGTAAATGACTTGAACAATTACTCTATAATCGAAATTGTTGGTGATTAATTTAGTCCTGATCAATTACTTGACGTAACAACAAATAATTGCAGCACTATTATGATAACCTGCTGTTTTACTGGATTCTTATTTCAGATGTGACAGAAAAATCTGACACTAAAAAGGCTAAAAAGCTGAGTGTAACCAAAAGCATTTTGACTACCGTCAGCTACAGACGGACATAACACCTTTTAATTGATTAGTTTAATTTAATCATTAACGTAAATTCCATTGTAGAGCAACAATAATGCGAGTAATGTCATATACTTTAATAGACTACACTGCCAAATGTTGATCATAGCGAAAGGAGACTCTCAGACAAGACTGTAGGAAAAAAACAACTGAGGCACATTTTCATTCACATTTTAATCTGTTCTTGATGCCGCGGGAGACAATTGAGTGTACAGAGAAGTGGGTTTAAAAGTTGAAGTCAAAAAGCCTTTATATAATAACGACATTAATTATGACTGGCTTGTTTAATTGCTGTGTTTTTCATTACTATGACAAGTCAGATGTCTGCTGTGTACTCCCAGAAGCTTGTAAAAACATTTAAGGTAGGTGCAGGCGTGATTCATAAGTGACCATACCGGAGCAGAACTGTTCGCTGTCCGGCTCCATGTCGTGATGGCCGTTGATGGAGGTCGTTTCAGCTACACGCCTCTTACTTATCTTCACGACCTCGGTGGGATGTTTGACACGCAGATGTCTCAGCATGGCCGTGGTGGTGCCCTGACCATGTTTGACCAGATAATCCCTGCAGAGCAGACACTGGACCGACTCTGAGTCGACGGTTTTAAAAAAGACCCAAACTACGCTTCTCTTACGGACCATGTCTGTCAACACACATTAGCAGCCACTGTGGTGCACATCACGCGCTGCTCATACTCAGCGTTGCAGCCGTAGCTAAGAGTGACATAAGGAGACTATGTAATTTACACTTCTCGGTATTTAAAAAAAAACAAACAAGTATCGACTTTTTACTTAACCCGTAACAATTAGTATCAGTAGCTTTAGCTGTTGTTAGCATGGATGTTTTGTTAGCTTTCTCCTTCTTCTTCTTCTTCTTCTTCTTCTTCTTCGAGGTTTCACGGCAGTTGGCATCCACGATGTTGCATTACTGCCACCTTCAGGTTTTGTTCTCCTTTACTGTCCATTTACAGCCGTCTTTCCTTGACAAATTAAATAACCGTTTCCTCCCTGGACCACAGTCTCCGCAACAGACTCTATCGTCCTCTAACCGCTCTATTTTTCGTAACTGTGTCATCATTTCTTGTCTGTCTTGTGTAAATTTCCTGCATGATATGAGGACATGCTCAACTGTCTCAGCCTCATGGCATGGAGCCACAGACCTGTTAGATGTCTTCCTGTGATGGAAAGTGTACTGTTAAGGGTGCTGGCCCCAGTTCTCACTTATTACTTGCTCTTTCCGTTTTGTTCCCCTACTTCTTAACACATCTACTCTGTTTACCTCTAAATTACCTCTTTCTCTTTATACACTCATGTAAATGACCAAATATAATAAGATCCATGTAAAGTACATATTAAACTGTCATTTCATTAGCAGAGCTTGCCAACTAAAGAAACTCATTTACAAACGCTTTAGTGGTCATAATATACTCCCATTTGAAATAATAGATGCTTTGTAATGAAAATCTGTCCTTTTCTGAATTTGAGTGTTGAAGTGCACTTCGTCTGTTGCACATTTGGTAAATGGACAAGGGGATATTTAAAGTTTGATGACCACAAAGGAATATGGTGGTGCAATTCAGGCAATTCCATCACCGTTGCTTTATTTGATCAAAGGGTCACTGTCCTTTTGTTCTCTGGTTCCTGTATCATAACAAGTACATCTGTAATTATAACCTTAGTGACAGACAGTGCAATAACAAGTTGATTAAAGCTGCTCTCACTATGGAATCTTTCCCTTGTCCCATTAGAATAACAATGTATGTAAAACTGATATTAATAAAGTTATTACAAAATATTTAATATTTCATCCTGCCCCAAAAGCAAAAGAAGTGCATTATAAAACAAACAAAATATATCCAAATAATTCTGTCACCGAAGTTTATTTTTGAATGATTTTCTGCAGTTTTTGTGGTCTGTATTTATGGTTGTGCTTGAAAAACAATATATCTCTAATCTTTAAATATATCAGGCATCATACTAATCCTTTAAATTTTAAGAGTTGTGTAATCTGATGTAGCTATGCTATAAATCAAGATGACATATTACTAGTATTGGACCATTGTTCAAAGTTTATTTAGAGCTGAATGAATGAATGAATGAATGAATTTAGAGCTTAATAATAATAGCTAAAACAGATGTAGTCTAATACAACAGTCCTGCAATTAATTCAGCCACCTAGCTAGGTTTAGCTAGTGGTGTGTGTAAGTTCTCACATAAAGCTAATGTTGGTTAATAACAGAACAATAGTTTCCAGCAAAGTTGCACTCTGAGAACAGGCACAGGTAAGTTCAACACACAAACAGTTGTTTCCAGCAAACAGATTCTGTAATTCCCACATGAATGCAGCATAATGCTTCCATGGAGAAATGATGACTCTATGGAGATGAGGGAGGAGACGTGACGTATTAACATATTGCATCATGCAGCAAAGATATCTCAAAGTGATCATTCAGTCTGACTAGCTCAGTCTTGAACACTGACACAACTGAACTGGGCACAAATATGTGGCATACAAAATATTGGATTATGTTAAAAATGGTGTCAACAGTATTACTGCAATGTTCAGTTCAGTAAAGAAGTGTATATCTTATCAAAATATACTGAACATCTGTTTTTTTATTAATACAAAAAGACTTAACTTGCAAGTAAAGGTATTTTTTTTAAAAACAGAATTAATGACCTGAAGTCAGACCAAAGACACTAAATGAATACAACTGTTTTTATTAAAGGAAATGTCTGTCAGGGAGATGAACAGTTCAGTTTCCCAACGTAAATGCAACACATTGTGCTCAAAAACCCATATTACCAATTAAAACAACACTAAATCTAAACAAGATAAATATTACAGCTTTAAACAGAAATTCACAGGCTGGAAACACAAACACTGAACAGAAGAAACGATAGGAAAGTTTCTCCACACCAAGACATAAATAAATACAAAAACCCTTCCTTATACAGACGAATGTTATATTCATGTTTGCAGTGTGCTGGCTGGTACAAGCTTCCCACTGCATATTAAATATGTGGCATCAGTTATCAGTGCAAAAAAACAAATAAAAAACATCAGTTAACAAGAAGGTGAAAACTAGGTTGGAATGTATTTTTATAGTGGTGGGTTATGGAACATCCTGCAGGCAAATGTGATGTGTTTTATAAAAGACACTTAATGTAAACTTGGTGTATTGTTTTTGTAAAGCACTGTTGGGATAGCGTGAGGTAAGCGTGTAGCATGTATGTATCATATCTGCAGATCCTGCATAGGTCTAGAAGAAGAAGGGAACAGACCAATCAAACCAAACCATTACACTGCTTCAATACCTCCAGTCATTAAGATATTCAGCAGTACTGAGATGCAGTGAGTGACTACAACAACCGTAAACTGTTTTACACTTCCTTCTCTTGGTCTGAGCACACATTTACACTCTCACGCATGTCAAATCCAGTGGTTCTACTCAATGAAAAGATCAGTAAGGTTTCAGGATGAAGGGCGTGAGAGGGTGGAAGGTGGCCTCACTCTCTGGATTTAAACATCTGTAATAACTTTAAATGCATATATTGCATGAAACAAAATCTTGTAAAAACATATCAAATCACTTCAATGGTTAACACATGTAAACAAACCTTTTACACACATTTTAAACCAATTTAGTTGTCAAATACCCTCAGGCGTTGTATCTAAAACTTTAACAAAAGTTTAACAATAAAAGGTCACTACTCTGTAATTTCTAGGACAAGCCTGTTTCTGCTAATGTCAGATTTAATGTGATACTCCATGTAAAATCCCTCCTTTGAGCATCAAATGCTCACCCTGTGTAAACTTGACAGGTGGCTGTGAAAAGTTGGTAGCTTCCTTCTTCAGTCAGTTTCAATGGTTAAATGGATTACCATTGGTGACGAGAACAGGTACCAATTATCCCTAAAAGTCCTTTTCCACTTCACCTCTGTCCTTCCATGTTTTGTTATTTTGTTTACCCAAAATATTACTACAAACACATCTGTCTTGAAGCTTCTTGAAGTAGTGTATTTATTTGGAAGTAGTATGTTTTGATGAGATGATGACTGAACATACTGAGCATATGGAAGATGCAGGAGTAGTTTGAAGTTTAGACTTCTTTAGAAGAGGTTTTGATACATTTCCCCCACTATGAAGACTTCTAGCCCACAGGGTGTGAGTGATACTCAAAAGAAAGATTCAAGATGAAAATATCACTTAAAGAATTGGACTTTCTCAGGGGCGATGCTACAAATTAGACTTTTCATTATTGTGTTTTCTACATAGCTTATTTTACTCAATCCCAGGTATCTTATGTTTGCCCTGGCATGTCATAACATAAAAACCTACAAGCCCCTCTTGCAATCTTTCCCATTTTTTAAATGTATGCTTATTATTACACATTACAAAAAATTAAAAATAAAACTAAACTCTGCACAGCTCTATTATTCTTATTCTAAATTTTCCAGTGGAGCATCACTTGAATTCTGCCAGTCACCACATTTTGTCAAATCATCCTCATGCTTTGATATTCACATTCATGTCTGAGGTAAACACTTCCTTTCAGAATAAGGTGCTATTAACACCATAGCATCAACATCTACGTAAATGTACAATAGAGATTAAAATGTTTTCTCTCTTAGACTGTACACTAACAGTTTTTAATCTGAGCTAAATTACTCAATTCAAGGCTTGGAAAAACTGTGCGGGACCCAACTGAAAAGCAAGTGATAATTTACTAACATTACAAAAACCTTGTGGTTCTCAAAAATTGGTCATTGCCCAAAACTGGGTTGTTAGAAGAAAAGTATATGCTTGTGCGCTAACTTTACAACTTTGTTTTGATAGTGCTGATGTCCAGTCAACCATTTTATTGGTGTATCCTAATCTCCAAACACTTTAACCACTGATGGTCTGATGACTTAACTTTCAAAAAAACTGCTAAAAGAGGAAATATTCAAAAATGTTCTGGCATACCTCAGGAAGAGCTGTGCTCTTGTCCAATCACAAGCATGAGGTAAAGGCTTATTGGATCTATCTCTAATTATCAGTAAAATACAACAACCTGCATTTTTATTAAAATACAGAAGTGTATCCAGACAAGCTGCTTAAAGTGACGATAAAGGCAAAGGTCAGACGTCGCGAAAGGTTGTTTTTTTAACTCTCAAATAATTTTGCTCTTTACTGACAGGTGACAAATATAAACCTTATTTAGCTGGAAACCTGCAGGCATGACTTCAAGCTTCAGTGAGAATAACAACTGTGTCTACTTTTTGGCATGGTATTGGTCATATACATGTCAGCGGGGCACAGGTAGATTTTGACACACAAACTTAAGACACAGCTACTATAATATCTTCTGCTGAGAATCAAAATAATGGAGCTGCGGTTAACAAGTTTAGTGTACAAACAAATCACAGGTGTGAGGGTACAAACATCCAGAACACAGTTATGGTTTCTCAAACAAAATATTCTGCTCAAAATGTGAAAATGCAAAAAGTAGTCATGGGTAATGTAAACTGCGTCAGCAGCTGAATTAAAAGGAAAAACATTCAGAGCCCAGTTTTGTCAGACACATCTAGTAGTTGCACTGGGTGTATAAATATATTTAGTTCTTATTTCTCTGCAGAGCCTCACACAGGTTGTGATTCGGATCTGGCTCCTGACTCATGATCTCAACGCACTCCCATTCTCCACTACAGCTGGACCGTTTCACTGCCTCGACCACCGTCTGCACATACAGACCATCCTCAAATGTTGGTGCCATGGCAACCGGTCCTTGCGCCCATGACCTGCGCTCCTCGTGAGCCTGAAAAGACTGTCTCAGTGCCTTTACCATGGAACTCAGCCCCCGCAGTTGAGGCAGGGGCATCTCGTTCACCTCTGGTCCTGCCCACCCACTGTCGCTTAGCAACAACTCCTCACCTTTACTCCCATTGCGTTGGCCATACAGTTCTGTCCCCCTGGCAACCAGTCTCCCAGTGGATCCAACTACCATAACCTCGTGCACAAATGACCCTGGCATGTTGAAGTTCAGGGTCACAGTGCAACACACACCACCAGAGCTGGACCCAATTCCACCCATCAACATTTGGAAGAAACAGAAATCATCGCTGGTGATGCGGCGGATGCCTCGGATCAAACCATTTTGTTGTACAAAGGTCCGCAGTAAGCCATGAACACGATGGGCTCGTGCACCAGTTAGGTAACTTAAAAGGTCAATGATGGCAGAGCCGACAGTGTGCAGACCGCCTCCTCCCATCAGCTCCTCACATGTCCAGCCATACGACTGGTCCAGGAGGCTGGGGCCATAGACTCGGACATCACACACTTGCATTTTGCCAACATATCCCTCCACCAGCAGCTGGCGCATTGCAACAAAAGCTGGCAGGAAGCGCAGGGTATTACCCATAATGCTGAGCAGCTGGGGGTAGTATCTGGCGGCAGTCACCATCTTGAACGAATCCACAGCAGTTGCAGCTTTCTCACACACAACGTTCTTACCTATACCTGGGGGGGGGGGACAGAGGTGATTATTATTCAGATAAAATTGAATTTAATGATCTCTGAGGTAAAGGCAATGAGAATACTAGAATTTTAAATCTCCCACACAAAACCTTTTCATGATTTTTGGTTGTCTTGTTTTGCAACTGCAGCAACAAAAAAGGTTAAACAATTTACTTCCTTTGAATTAATCTTTTATATTGCAGGTGTTCTGTTCATTCTGTTCACTCACTATGGTTCTTAATCTGCTTTTAATTAGTGATAAAGTTTTACACACAATTTATCTCAGCTCTCAGAAAACTGCAATACAATTCAACAGCATTACAAACCAACTTGCAGCCTCAAAAATGACCGTAAAGCTGATTCAATGCTTCTTTACAAACAGTTTCAACAACAACAACAAAAAAAATATTACAGGGCTGTTGTATTAAATATGATTTGAAGGTGTCGGGTGGAGCTCGGGCACACTGTGGAGTTGATTGCCTTAGATGGCATTACTGCGCAGTTCCTGGAGTTTGGTATGAATAAACAAAAAGTCAACGTTCTCCTGCAACCGCATGTGATAGCACAGAGATTGTGTGCATAGTTTTTATATGGAGATAAGTGGCCTTCAATACCCCTTGGAAGTAGTGCTGTGGATAAGTCCTTTGGTGGGGACCGACTCCGGAAGTTGCAACTAAAACAGGAAGCTGAGGTCAACACTCAGGAATTCCATCAGATACAGTAAGTTAACTTAACAGATCTACTCTCCTCTGATACGACAATGTGTTGATTATGTTTGATCCAATGTGTTGCTAACAGAGTTGAGTTTCAAGTTTTTTGTCTGTAAGTTTTGTTTTGGGTTTCCCACCCACAAATGACTATGTTCCCTGTGGTCATGGCTATGATCACTATTAATCACATCTAAAGGATAAACCTTGAGAAATACGTCGCAGAAGAAGAATGCAGCCATTTTCAGTATATGAATGTTTTGGGGAATACTGCCATTACAGTCAAAAATGTCAAATCTGTTCCAGAGCCGACCTGCCACGCCCAGCTGGGTCAGGTCACATCAGCAATTTGTATAACTCACATGCAAATACAGTGCAAGTGGAAACTGGAATATAAGACCTGAACCTTGTGTTAAGGAAGAAAACTGAGCTTATTTGAGTGTACCCATAAATTCTGTTATGTACAAGAAAAAATAAGCTGTTTTAAAATTCAATCAACCAATATTGATGCAATGCTGTGTGTTTTATGGCTTGTGATGGAGTGACTGCATCTACGTACACTCAGCACAAATGTTAAGTGTAAAAGTACAAGTTATACACTTTAACCATACCTAAGGTTTTTGGACAGGGCAGCCGTGAAAAGGAAAAAAGGTCTGCATTTTAGTAAAAGTGTATGTGTGTTTGTGACCTCTTACCCAGTGCTTTGACAGCAATCTGCCTCGTCATTGAAGGTGGAATATAGATGCAAACAAGGTCGACATCTTGGTGCAGCAGGACATCATCAGATCGGCTAGTGTGAAATGGGATGCCAAGCTCCTTTGCCAAGCAGCACGCTTCCTCTTCACTTCGCCCCCAGAGTGCATGAACCTCAAAGCCTTCAGCTTTCAACAACGGGACCAGCACTCGGGCTGTGCTCCCCGTGCCAAACACACCGACTCCTGGCAACATGGCAGGGCCACTCACTGCGACCTTACGTGTTAACCATGGCCAGCCAACATCCCAACAGCCTATGATTCACTTGTCTGTCAAGGCCTTTACTGTGTCTGGAAATCAAAGAGCGCTTACTGTACCTGTAAAAATAAAAGAACAGACTAATGAAGGTATGTGACATTTACATAATCAGACATTTTTTTATGTCGTTTCCATACAATACTTAAACTTAAGGTGAGCAATAATGACCATGCATGTAAAAGCAATAATAATTAATTCAGCAAAAGCTGTTGAATAAGTTCATAAAATCACTTTACCCAGCCCTAGTGACTGTACCAACAAACAAGACAAACGTGTGTGACAGAGGTCTAGACTAGTTTTTTTAAAAACAGCAGTCTCTGACAGCTACTTCCATTGTGTCCTGCTACATAGTTAACATGCCATTCCTCAGATGTTCTCCACCCACCAAAAGTCAACGTCATCTCAACCTCTGAAGCAAGCGCAATTTATGTCTGTGTGTGTTTGACCTTATCTAGGTATTTAGTGACATTTATGTAAAACTTGCACACAAAACAGCTGAATTTGTCAACAATTTATCTAACAACATTAAATAACATTCATCCTAAGTGCTCACCTGAGGCCCTCCCAACTCTCCACTTTGGTGATTTCCTAATCCAATTGTTATGGACCTGTAACTGTTGTGTGGATTTCAGTCACCCATGTAATTGCTGTGTTGTGGAAGCACCTGCCCACAGTATTATTTAATATTGATAAGGAGGGTGGGATGGGCAGCTTTTTCTTTGGCTGAGCTGTAATGAAGTTGTGCAAAAACTAGTCTATGTAGAATATAATAAATATGTATTTACAGTATGTGACGTTAACGTTAGAGTAGTGGCTGACCGGAGCTGACACTGTGCCATACTTGTCTCCCTGCAGCCATGACTGTACAACAACAGACTGATAAAGGCATGTTAGTGCCAGTGCACCTGCATTACCTATGTAGTTAACCTACATAAAAAATAAGCCCTTTTCGCACTGCATCACTTCAGGGCTCAAACACCGTGAGCCAAACAAACACACACACATTTACCAGTCTGACAGCAGTTGAAGCCTCTCTCTCTCTCTCTCTCTCTCTCACACACACACACACACACACACACACACACACACGACTGGAAAGTAACCTACCCGTGCTGTGTTGCTGGTCAGATAACAAAGCCATGTCACACGAAATTGTCGCAGCCGTGATCAATAGTAGTTGGGCATTAGCCATACTTTCTTACAATACTCCAGACTTGCGGAAAGCGGCATCCACTTTAACTAACAGAGGCGTATATGCTGGATAGCTACGGTTCACACACACTGAGCTAGCTAGACTAACTTAGCATGTTCAGCTAGCCGGCCAGACAGTCGCAAAGCGAATTTAAAAAGCTCCCGATAAACGTGGGCACTTTACAGAGTTAACATCTAAAGTTCATTTATCCATCGGTATTTAAACTTGGTATGAAAAACAACTCATAATGAAATGTAATATTAGCTACCTACTGTATTTCCCAGGACAACATCGACAGCGGTTGTAGGTGCTTGGCCGGGCGCTGCCCAGTTGCTAATGGTAACTTCAGTAGCAACGGCAGGACTGTGGGGAGGCCAGAGATGCTAACAGAGGCTGGAGATGGGTCACCAGCGGAGAACTACAGCGAGGGATGCAGACACGCCTCCAGCTAGACTCGGCCCTATGCATGTGAACACCAAACACGCGTAAACATGTTATTTGCAGATGAAAGGTTAACGTAAAATAATTTAGATGAACTTATGTAACTAATATAGGTGTGCCGATGGAGCAAGTGCATTCTGTGACCGGGCATCATGTTTTCCCATGATTCAGTATGCTAGCCTGCACGCCGCACTGACATCCTTTGGAGGAAAAAAAAAAAAAAAAATTGTCTTCTTCTGATGTTTTATGGCGGTTGGCAAACAGCTTTTGGTGCATTACCGCCACCTTCTGAAATGGTTTGTGGATCAGAGAGGTCTTATGCCCTCCCCATATTCTTCTTCTATGTCCTGTCTTTTCCAAAACACTAAATATTGCCCTGTACCCCACATGCCCTGAGTTCATTTGAAGTAACTCCTTTATTCCGAATTTGATGCAATCTCTCCCCAGTTTGTTTTTTAGCATCTGTCTTTCCTGCATGTACCTAGGACAATTGATAATCACATGTTCTACAGTTTCCTGTATGTTACAATACTCACACATACCAGTCCCATGTTTATCAGTTATCTTAAGTGTACTATTAAGACCAGTATGCCCAAACCTCATTCTCGAGATACTGGTTTCCCTCATTTCTCCTACTTTCTTTTGGATACCATAGTGATGTCTACCTTTAGTTTCCCTGTTCCAAATTTCCTGCCATTTCTTTTTCATTTCCTCTTTGATTATGCTTTTAACTTCAGCCCTGCTATAATTTACTGTCATATTTACTTCTACTTTCTTAGTTGCATCTTTTGCATATTTGTCTTTCCAGTTCATTTCCCTCTATGGCACTATATGTGCTGGAATCCAGATGAATTTCACTATTACTCCTGCTTTAGTAATTCTGAAGATAGTTTGTGCTATTTCCATCATAATGTCCTGTCTTGCTTCTGCCTGTATACTCTTGAAACTGGTTAACACACTACTAGAATCTGAACCTATTAAAACTTTGTCTGGTTTGATGCTTTCTGTCCACTGAAGGGCTAAAAGAATAGCCACCATTTCCCCTGTGAATACTGAAAGGTTGTTACTAACTCTTTTATTTGACACTACATTTAAATCTGGGATTATGAATGCAACTCCTACTCTATTATTTTCTACTTTTGATGCATCAGTGTATATTTTAATATACTCAGCGTAATTTCCCTCTATATGTCTGCTAACTGGGTTCCTATCTATATTTCTCTCTTTCTTCCTTTCCAGAAGGCGCAGGTCCACCATTATCTCTCCTAATAACCGAGGTGGGACAACAGAGAATGGTACCGTACATTACATCCCCTATCTCTATCCCATTCGCTGTATTTCCTATCGTCCAGCCGAAGCTCTTGATCTGTCGTTTTTTTTCTCTTGGCATGGTTTCAACACCTTCTGAGTAGGGTGATTTTCCTTGTGCCCCTTTAAGTTTGCCCAGTATGTTAGCGCTAATTGAGTTCTTCTGATTTCCAGTGACATTTCATTCATTGCCACCTGCAAGGCTGATACTGGGGTAGTTTTTATGGCACCACAGCAGAGTCTCAAGGCCTGATATTGTATTGTATCTAACTTTAATAATGTTTTTGATGCAGATTGGTAAACTATGCTGCTATAGTCTAGAACTGCCCTGATTAATCGAATATATACAGTTTTCAGAGAAATCCTGCTTGCTCCCCACTCTCGACCCCTCAACACCTTAAAATATTCAGTACCTTTTTACACTTTTCAACAACTTTTCCTATATGAGTGGTCCAAGTAAGATTCTTGTTGAACCAGATATGTAGATACTTGAAACACTCTACCCTCTCTAAATTTTCTCCATAGAACTCAAGTTTAATCTGGTCCTGAATTTTCCTTTTTGTGAAAAATACTGCCTTTGTCATCGAAAGCCCCACTCCATTGCCCAGCCCTTTACTTTCCTTATTGCCTCTTGGATTTTCCTGACTCATATTCTACATTCCTTCCCTTTTTCCACACAACTCTGCAAACAAGCATCTGCAAATAATGCAACACCAATCGACCCATCTATACTATTAAACACTTCATTTATCATAATTGAGAACAGAACCGGACTGGTTATACTCCCTTGAGGACTATAATCTTTCCCTACTCTTACTGATATCCACCTCGCTGTTAAGAAGTTTTTAACCCATCAACAAATTCTCCCCTTTATTCCCATTTGATGTAACTTGATCATTAATCTGTCCTTCCACAACATGTCATATGCCTTCTCAACATTAAAAAATATAGCTACTAAACTCTCTTTATTCATTTGAGCTTTCCTAATTTCATTTTCTAAACACAGAGTACACAGAGACACAATTGTACTTCTTCCTTTTCTAAATCCGCTTTGGTAATTCTTTCATCAGATGCTTATTATGCTTATTAGATAAGATGCTTTATCCTTACCTTCTACTACTACTTTCCCCCCATCTTTCATTATAGGCTATCCATATTCTCTTCTATTTCTGGACATCCTTAATCATACCCCATACTCTGTCTAATGGTGAAGTCCTTCCTAGTGAGTCCCAATATCTCTTCCAAAAATCCCTTTTCACTCTCTTTTCCCTTTTCCTACAGTTTCTTTTTTTGGTATTGACTCTTTTGCTTCTCCTAATATAATACAGTTTATTTCTGCATTGAGGTCATCAATTGTCTGGTTCATATTTACCTCTTTTAATTTCCCTTCAGTTATTACTCTATACTTGTTCCAATTTGCTTCTTCAAATTTCCATCTTCCTTCTCTCTCCCTGTTCTACTTCCCTTTCTACTCCAATACTTGTGAATAAAGGATAGTGATTACTGCCTATAGTGCTTCCTTTAAGTACTTTCCACCTACTTTCCCTGACCAACGACTGTGATACCAAAGTAAGATCTATTGCAGACTCTGTACCCTTCACCAAATTTACCCTTGTGCCTGCTCCATTATTTAAACATACCACTTCCTTTTCGTCCATTGTTTCCTCTAAGATTTCTCCATTTAAATCTTCTTGCTCACCCCATACTGTGCTGTGCGCATTGAAGTCTCCACACCAGATGATATTACCTCTCCAATGTTCCAGTATTGATTCTAGTTTTACCTTTTCTAGTTTTTTGCATGGGTTATAGAAGTTTAATATTCTTTCTTTCTTGCACCATATTTCAGCAACTACTACTTCCATTTCTTGTACTGTACTTAACCGTCTATGTTTTATATTTTAATATTGCACACCCTACACCATTTCCATTGTATCTATCTTTGCGTATGCTTGTATATCCTTTAATAATGAACTACAGATTTGGCTTGAGCCATGTCTCCTGAATGCATATGACATCTGGTTTCCTATTTAATTTATCAGTCTTTAAGCCTTTAAGCTCCTGTCCATTTGCTATCAGACTTCTGGCGTTTCATTGTAATAGTAATGACATTATGGTCTGATATGAGATGCTGTCTCTGAGGTCCCTTCTCCCTGACTAAGGTCAGCATGTATCTTTTCCCACGATAAATCTTAAATATTTAGGAATTTTGCCGCTGCCTTAACTATGATTTTGATTTTTTCTGTCTTGGTTTTTACTTGCTCTGAGCAGTTGATGACGTAGGTTAAAAACAGCACTAATCTGTCCTGTGATATTCCTGTGTTGTCCTTGTGTGCCTGTGCTGTACCTGCATTTGTTTCAGGGTGACTTTGGTTGTCTCCCGCTTCTCTTCTTTCACTGTTACACATCCTCACAGCCTCTGCATGTGTTACATACGTTCTGATCTTACCCTTTGAATCTCCACTGCCTGCTTCCTGACGGTGCAACCACCATGCGCTGCTGTGAGGTTTCCTCTGCTGTTACAGCACTTAACTTGAGCACTGCTACCACATCCTCCATATGCACCACATCCTCCACATCTTTGTTTTCCTTTACATACATTGGCCGTATGTCCATATCGCTGACATTTGTAGCATCTTATTGGAGGAGGAACATATTCTCTCACATTAAAGCTCATGTAGCCTACCATCACTTTTCCAGGAAGCACCTCATCATTGAACTGTAGCAGTACTGACTCACTATCCACTTTTTCCCCGTTCCTGAAGGCCTGCGGCTGTCTAATTCCTGATTTTTCCTCCTTTCATCACTTTCCCTAGTTCTTCCAAATTTTCTGTTATCACTCCCCTAGCTCCTCTCCTCTCACCAACTATCCTTCTTTCCATTATTTCTTTTTTACACACTGTTTGCAGTTTCATCACTTTATTTCTCTGCACCACATTTTTCCATTTCACCAACAAACTGCCCTCACGCAACACCTTTGCCATTTCTATATCCTCAATTGCCTTCCTCAATCCTGTTGTCAAAGTTATTGGACTAATCGTTATCTCGCTCCCCACCTTAAATTTAAGAATTGACCTTAAATTCCTCCATCATAATCTTTTTCCTGACATCTTGCACTTCCTCCTCCTCTTCTTTCCTGTAGCATAAAGAGATCTACGACTTTACAAATTTCAGTTAAGGACGTCTCAGTGGATCCACCTGTAATCACTTCAAGCTACAGATGTGTCTGCTAACATGCAGCAAAGAGTTTGACATGTGGATCAGCAGATTATACCCAGATGTGTCTGACAGGGGGCATAATGGTTGTATGGGGATGATATGATAGGAAATCCACAACCATACAACTCCATGGATGAAATCCAACATACAAACCAGCACATCCTCCATGGGGAGATTTGGGGCTGTAACGTCCCTGTGGTTGCCACCACAGACTCAACCACACAAGAGGAATCTACAAGGCCATCAGGCGGCTGATAAAGGTTACTGCCACACGCAGACATGCATGGCTGTACAATGTGAAGTGGAAGGAAACAGACTCAAATTACTGGACTGGATTCATATTAAACAAGAGTTAATAATTAATTTCAAACCTATTGACATGGGACCTCGTCACATGGAATATGGACACATGGGATTTCACCCTCCATGGATGCTTGATATATTATAAAACAAACAAACTGCTTTGCTTTGCTATCAGTACATATGTATGGTGGAGGAAAACAGCTAATCACATCCTTAATTTCAATGAAAGGCTTTAATAATCATTGAATACTATTCTTGTTAAAAATTGATTAGATATGTACAGTATCCAAGATTAAAGCTACACTGTTTGGTATCTCAAGAAATACATCCCTCACGTAGGCTGATAGTGTAAGTATTGGGACTGTGTCAGCAAAATAGTGTGTATTACTCTTTTGAAAATTGAACAATAAGCCATTACATTTTTAATTGCATTTGCACTTTTGTGGGTGGATATTGAACACTTGCAATTTGGGTTAAGATGTGTTCAATATGAGGATGAGGAGATTTAACAGCCAGGACATTCTGAATTTAAAGGCCCTACACACCCATGGTCCACCTTCACATGTGTTCTTACTTATGTTGCCTAATTTGACCTTTTCCCAGGACTTATTAGTTCATAATGTTTGGTTTCATCAGGTAATTCCCAGCGTAGCTCTGCCTAACTTTAACCTGACCAGAGCTTTAATCAGCCAGTGTAACTCAAAACACCTGTATGGGCATGCAGAGCCTTAAATAGTTTTATCATGCATGGAATCTAGAGATGAGATCTAGATAAACCATGAAATGATTTAAGTACATCCTCACAATACAAATCTTTAGTGTAAGGACTCTCTTGTCAACCCATTCCTGCCACAAAAAGGGTTTAGTCTGTCAATGCTGTCAAAGCTTTGGATTCAATCAGATACTAGAAACTTTATTTCAATGAGGATTCAACTTCATCATCCTTGCAATTATTTCCCATACTCCCCTGAATATGTGATATAACTGGGTGATCTTTGAAACAGATGATTATTTTAAAAATTAAAAAAATATATGTATGACGTTATTGTTCTTCTACATGCTGATACTGTTTTCTGCGTGCCTGTATAATGACCAAATAAAAAGATTTGGACATGCAAACAGTACAGTAGCCTACTCCTCTCAGCTGAGCTCAGACTTGCGTTACCACATACTGACCAGCAGGGGCGGTAGTTTACTAACGGACTTGGACAGGAAGCGCAAGGAATTATGGGACTTTTAGTTCTCAGTGGAGGACCGTTGGCTTGATAACACCGCGAAGAACAAAACTAGACATTTACCAACGAAAATAAAACATCAGCCTCGAATTCAGCACAAGTACGAGCTCCGTATGCTTTGAGTCCGGATAAATTCGGGTGGATTCAGTCGCCGTACGAAGAAGAGTGGCTCACTTTTGGTGAAAAATAAACAGGAAGTTGTTAGCGTTGTGGGACGTGTAGTTCCGCTTGCAGGCCACTGAGCTTTATAACAACGCATAGAATAAAGAAACAACAGTAAAATAACCTAAACTTAACCCGAAGACCGTGCTGTTAGCATTGACGTTGAAGTAAACATGCCCGGGTTCACCTGCTGTGTCCCTGGCTGCTACAACAACTCGCACCGGGACCGGGACCTGCGCTTCTACACATTTCCTAAAGACACCACGCTGAGGGAGCTGTGGCTGAGGAACATCTCCCGGGCCGGGGTCAGCGGCTGCTTCAGCACCTTCCAGCCCACCACAGGACACCGAGTCTGCAGCGTGCATTTCGCCGGCGGGAGGAAGACCTACAGCATCCGAGTACCGTCCCTCTTCCCTCTGCGGGGGGTGAATGAGCGCCGGAGTCGGCGGGGCAGAGGTAGGAAAGTGTCCGCGGCGGTTCCTGCCCCCGCCGCTGCAGCGACCTCCGGGATTGTCATCACCAGCGTACTGGGCAGCACGGCCGAAGGAGCCGAGGGCAATGCTGGCGGCGAGGCGAGCGACGACAGCATCACCGTGGTTCAGATAGGCCAAAACGGGGAGTACCTGGGCACGGCGCGGCTGCCCGCCCAGTCAGAGGGGACTTGTTACACCGCGCCGATCGGCAGCGCCGACGAGCTGACCGCCGACGACTCATCGGTGGAAACCGCGTCCACCGCGCTCCAGCCGGCCGTGCAGTACGTCAGTGTGACCAGCAGCCCGCTGGACCACTCGTACTCGCTGACCACCGGCACCACGTCGACCGAGCTGCTGCGGAAACTGAACGAGCAGCGGGACATCATCGCACTGATGGAGGTGAAGATGAAGGAGATGAAGGCGACCATCCGCCAGCTCCGGGTGGCCGAGGCCAAGCTACAGGAGGAGGTGCGGGAGCGGGACCGGCTGCTGTACGGAAACTCGG
Organism: Siniperca chuatsi; assembly: GCF_020085105.1. Taxonomy (NCBI): domain Eukaryota; kingdom Metazoa; phylum Chordata; class Actinopteri; order Centrarchiformes; family Sinipercidae; genus Siniperca; species Siniperca chuatsi. The sequence goes on from NC_058042.1 coordinate 18,573,847, forward strand.
TAGCTTTTAGCGTCCGGAAGAAAATCTGATGGGTGAACAGCACCGGAGACGACCCGTTACAGAGACTCAGACTAACGGAGATGACACCGAGGTGTTTGAAGACAGCAGATCCAGCCCTATTTTGTATAAAACTACGAGCGAAGACAATTTATTTTCAACAAGTAGAACAGATTTTTCGTAGGCCTGATGTAAAAAAAAAAAAAAAAAAAAAAAAAAAAAAAAAACTTGGCTGGCTTGTGTATGTAGCTTAGGCTATATTAATAACCTCATTGCTAATTATTCAGTCCACTCTTGGCCTGCAGCCCTACCAAGGTCAATAATACATATTTTATTCATTCAACGAGACTCATCGTTTGCACAGACTCACAGGCTGGTTTATACATTTACAAGAAAACTGCCTAGTTGCATAGAAAGTTTTTCTCTTTAAGATTTCTCTTACAATGTTTTATTTCCTTACCTATGAATTTAAATTAGGTGGTTGTTGCAAGAAACATCTCACAGTAGATTTGCAGAGGTAATGTAAAGTAGGCCTATGCCAAGATTAAGTATCCATAGGATTTTTTGTAAACAAAACACTATCTTGGCACACTTATGGTGTTAGTCAATGAAATAAAACTCTACCATGACTTTTTCTGAGTTGCCTTTAGTTGTTTTCCTTTATTTTTGTTGCTGAAGACATTTGTGCAACAGAAAACTGACTTTAAGGAATTACTTAAAACTTGAAGGGACACTCAAAAGATGTAAGCTTATTAAAGGATGTTTCTTGAAGATATGCGTTAAGTTTGTTCAGTGTTTTTTTTTTTAAGGAAATCTTAAGAGAAGTACAAAGAAAAAGATTTTGTCAAGATACCTTATGCAACTTGAACATGTATGTCTGCCCCCAACGTTGTTCTGTGAAAAACCATCTGCTTGTTTTAGTGTGATTCATGGTTTCATTTTATGTGCCTGTTTATGGTCAAATGGTTCTCTACACAGAAGTCTAGTGGCTGCATCTCCCTTTCTTGTTCCGAGCATTTTATTCACAGGATGTTACATACATTTCAGATTTTTGAACAGCTATGCTCTGCTCACATTTTGAAGTAAATTTCATTTTGAAATAGTGCTGATTCATGCTGAATAATTTCTCAACTCATGAAATGTGTCCTGATTTTGTCCAGTTTCACAGTAACAAAGCAGACAGGCTGTGGGTCGGAAGGTCCTCTTATTGTTTTTACCTTTTAGGTTTTGAGGGGTTGCAGCTCAATTTACCTGGGACTGGGTTTGGACTTTCTTTTTTTTTTCTTTTTTTAGGAAAGAAGAGATAAAAATTTGTATTGTGGAAAAGGTAATACAATTTCTATCCTTATTAAATCAATGACTTGTGACGGGAACAACGGTTTTATACACCTGTTGGATGACCTGCTGCTTAAAGCCTCACTTAACATATACTATGTCAGCGTTAAGATAGCGTCCTGAACAAGATGTTGCCTTATTAAGATGAACACGATCGGTGTGATGTGAAGTGTGCAACCCATCATTTTAGCTGTTTCCTCTGAATCATTCTTGGAAATGTTACTTGTACTTGGAGTGACTGATATTCCTGTTCAGGTTTCAGTGAGGATTGCAATTTAGGGTTAGCTGTGTTATTGATGTATGCAGTTATTACTGTATCAGATTAATTAATTAATTAATCATTTAGTCCATAAAATGTCCAAAAATAATGAAAAGTGGCCATTACAAGATACCAGAGGATGAAATAGTGTATTCAGATTGTTTATTTTGGTAAAATAAAAGAACACAATGAAAGTTTTTAAAGCAGCATTTTTTTTTTTTGCTATTTAACTTCATAAATCACATAATTGTTTTTGTTTATTTACTTGACTTTTTCACAGGTTGATAGCAGATTTGTCTTACAGCAAGTGGTAAAATGTGTTTTTTGGCAGTAGTCATATGCTGCAGCATGATTTCCACCCTCTAGATGGCGGTGGGATAAAAGCTTGAAGAGCAGAGGTTTAGCTCCTGTCTATATGGCCTAATTTGTTTCATTTATCTGTCTGTTTTTTGGCAGCTTGGATGGTACTCATATTAAAGCACTGAAATGTTGAATGTCTTAATGTGAATGTAAAGCTGTAATGCAGTTACTCAGCCCATCAATTTAAAATGTGTAATTCTGAACACCTACCGTGATAATGTGTTACATGTAATAGAGAACGAGGGAGAGACAAATGAATGGACAGAGAGTGTTGGAGAGAGCGAGGATCCAGATCCTAATCTCATCTGGATTTATTTTTTTTTACTCCCAACAGTGTTGCGTAATGGCTTAATCCAGTGCTGTCGATCAAACTTACACAACTCAGTCTTCCTTTTCTATGGCTGCCGCTCTTTACCACTGCTGCCTTTACATTCAGGCCAAACAATAGCTTCTCATGTCAGATTGTCCTGTGCTTTGAGAGTAATTATGTAATGTGAATGAAGTAAAACAATGTAAGCAACATGTGTTTGACATCAGACTAGATATATGTATATATATATATATATATATATATATATGTATATGTATATATGTATGTATGTATATGTATATATGTATATGTATATATATGTATATGTATATATATATATGTATATATGTATATGTATATATATATGTATATGTATGTATATATATATATATATATGTATATGTATATATAAATATCAAGAAAAGAAAATTGCCATTATATAAAATCTCATATGGGCGTTTTATTTATGGTATTTTGATATTTAGGGTTGGATCTTACTTACTCTTTCATCAGATATTTACTGATTTAAATCTAAAATTTGCCAGTTGCAGTATTAGTATTTTACCTGTTTTTGTTAAATGAATAAAAAAGGGTCATGTAGGCTGACAAGAAGGCAACACTGGGGGGAGTGACTCTTCATTCTCATTTTTGGTGCAGTTGGTATTACTTAAAAGGATTTTGAGATACATTTTTAAAGTCCTTGTCTTTAAAACTGGATTTAGAATAAGACACATCTGTCTACATAAGAATAACAGCACCACACGTGACAGCACTTTTCAGAGCAGAAAAGCTGCACTGTGGTCCAAAGAAAGTTGAGTAGATTTATCAGACAACAGCGAGAAAACCAAATATGCGGGAAAGGTGTAGACATAATTTTAGGATTCACAAGAGCATTGTGAACTGATAATGGAAAAAAAACATGGGTCAAAGCAGGGTCAACTTTGAACTACTTGTGCAATGAAACTGAGTAACCAGGTAAGGAGGCTATTGGTCAGCGATTTGTGGAAGTTCTTTGGTTGTGCTTGGAGGAGAACAATTAGTGCAGCACTTCACACATCTGTATGAATCTGGACACTCTGACAGACACCTGACAACACATGTTTAATGCTTCAGCTGCAGTAAAAGCACGACAGGCACCAGGATAACACCTTTCTTGTTGCAGAGCATATTGGTGAGGATGGATCACCTGCTTCAGAGTGACAAAGACATTACATTACACCCATATGTGATTGATGAACATCTCTAACATCTAATCCACAGTCATTTTTTTAACATTTTGGATCCTGGCTACAGGGATTTGCTCCCGTTCAGGCACAAGAGCATCAGTGAGGTCGGCCACTGATGTTGGATGATAAGGCCTGGCTCACCGTCGCCGTACAAGTTCATCTGATAGGTTTTGGATGGGCTTGAGGTCAGGGTTCTGTGCACACCAAACTGGGAAAACAATTTCTTTATGAACCTCACTTTGTGGATTAATTAGGAAAGGGCCTTCCCCAAACATTTGACACAAAGTTGTAAGCACACTATTATTGAAACATCACTGTACACTGCAGCATTTAGATTTATCTTCATTGGAGCCAAGGGTCCAAACAATGAAAAACAGCCCCAGGATATGCCTCAATAAAGTGTGTGTGGCCAGGGGTGTCACACAGGGTCAGCATCCTCTGCATACGGTTGCATCAACATGTTCAACAAGCTCAAATATCTCTGAAAATGTGTGGAATGACTTAAACATACAGTAGTTTTTCACTGAGCTAATACAGATGTTTGCAGGTAGACTCACAGCTGGAATTGCTGTCAAAGTAGCTCCTATGATGTATTGATATGGAGCAACGGCTTCAGACACAGACAGATTATTCTGCTGTCGTTAGTTGATTTTTCAAGATGGAGATTAACAATGGGTTACCATTTCTCCTGTGTCAGTATACAGAGCCAGGACTTATACTAATGCACAGTGTGCACACCCCCCAGTGTGAGCCATCTGGGGGGTGTAGCAGGGAATTTAGAGGAGAGGAGGGGGATGTAAAACAGACACTCAAGTAAGGAAAGTTGGGCATAAAATACATGGTTTACAATTATCTAAAATTAGGGTCTGCATGTTTATTTTGTCCCTGTCCAATCTTTAGTGACTACTGTTTAACACATCACAGCGCTCTTCAATAACCCCTTGTGACCCACATAGCTGTAGATGATTCTCACATGGGTTGCTGCTATTCTCAGAGGGCGCTCTGCATCTATGATGGACTCCCAGGTGAGCTGGGTTCCCTTATCCTCTCTGGGACGTCACCCATCTGTCCACATGAAAAAAAAATCCTCCTGACACTTTTGATCATGTTCCCCTCTACCATCATTTGTGACAAACTCCTTGTTCAATAGTAAAACCATGTTTTTGCAACAGGTTAATGTGCATGAACAAGGCAGAGATGGTGCCTGAGTGTGTTGATCACCATTATACTAGATATAATTTATCTGTATTTCAAATAAATAATCTAGATACTAAAGACCGGAAATGAGAACGCTCTAATCCAGTGTGCTGTGTTGTGATGTTGTCATTGGTCTGCAGCCTCCAAGCGCTCTGTGGCTCTCGCCTTGTGCCCCTCCCTAGTGCACGCACACACACACACACACACACACACACAGCATCCTCTTACTCTTAGCGATGCATCGGCCCCTTTCACTGTTAATCCAGCCGAGTTGTGCCTCTATGCATTGCTGTACTTCTGCAATCTGATGAATTCCCAGCGGATGTCAGGACACATAACATTTTGAAGCAGCGACTTTATACTCTTTGGATTTACAGTCAGTGGGAGCTTCACATCAGAGCCTCTGGTTCAGAGGTGGGACTCAGATCCACGGGACTCGTGGAACGAACGATGAAGTCCCAACCAGGCACGGCGACGATGCTGCTGCCCATCGCTCTCTGCCTCAGTAAGGATGTCTCTTTAATTGTTGTCTGAGTGTGAAAAAAAGTTTGTAAGTGCCGAGTTTGCTCTTGCCTGTCCCATTTTGTGCACTCTTACTTGTTCCACAGTTTTTTCTGATGTGTCTGTTTCTGCACATTTGTTATTTCTCCAAACTGGACTAAGTTAGAAACTCAGAGAAATTCCAGCAGGTTTGTCAGAAAAAGCTGACAAAGATGGCTGATAAACGATATTCCATTTAGCTTGTTCTGAAATTGAGGAGAGGAAGGTTTTACAAATGCACTTACCTTAATGAAATGCTCACTGTCATATTCTGATTGTCTTTCTCTCCTCCCCTGTGTGTGTGTGTGTGTGTGTGTGTGTGTGTGTGTGTGTACATGCTTTTGGTGTATAACATCATGTTCTTCGGTGTGAATTCTGCTATCTATCGTTTTTGAGGGTATTTCCAGTGAGATTACTCTGCACACAGGGAACACTTTTCATTTCTGAAGAGAATTTCAAAACATTTTGCAGACAGTAAAATTATGCTTAAAATTCAGGAGTAAAATACAGGAATAAAACAACAACAACAACAACAACAACAACAGTTTTTAACATTATGTATTCATGCGTGATTAATAAACTCCTCAGGGAGGACAACCAGGACAGCAAAAGCTGAATCACAACTAGACTTTGGCATCAGACAGCAGCATGTCTCTGAGGCATAGACAGGACTCAGATCTTGGTAAACAATAATTGGAAAAATCATATTAATAATATAATAATATTAAGTCGAATATAAAGAAGGGGAATTTTAAAATGATTACAGTAATGCATATTTATTAACGTGAGCAGGTGATTTTTTCGACTCTTCAGGTAGGTGCTACTTGTGGTTGGCCGGCCTCTGGTTTATAAACTATATGGCTAAAAATATGTGGACACCCTTTAGGTCTGGGGCTGTTTTTCATGTTTTGGACTTGGCTCTTTAGCTACAATTAAGGAAAATATTAATACTACAATATACAGTGATATATTTGAAAACAGTGTGCTTCCAACCTTGTGGCAACCGTTTTGGGAAGGCAAAAATAGTGTAAAGCGAGGACAAACAGTGTTTACAGGTGCTGAATCAAAAGAAAAACCAAAGGTAGAAGTCTGACAAAAATCTGCACACTGTACTGATAGCTCCCAATAAATGTCTGACTTCTGCCAATAGTTTGGGGAAGGCCCAAGATTCATAAAGAAATGGTTTTCTTAGTTTGGTGAGGAAGAACTTGACCCGACCTCAACCCCATCTGACACCTTTAGGAGAGAGATCTACCAATTGACAACTCAAACACACCTCCACTCCCTCATGAATGGATCAGGTTAATGTACAGATTTAACTTTCACCAGAAGTCCTCTATTCCAAATCACTGTTTAAATATTCCAGTCAGACCTTTTCAGGAACTTTTCAGTGAAAGCTCAAACCAATCTCAGAGGGATGTGTTATGTATGAGCTGATCAATGCACTCAGACAGCTCACACATGGTTTTGTAGTTCTACACTAAATTTGGCTTTGAGGATGTATAATCCCTCCAGATGAATGGAATACAACATATTTCCATATTTGTTTGATCCATCTAAGCACCGGATAGATCATGTCTCTATAAACATATTAACGTTGTGTTTCACTCTACAAGATGAAATCCCCAACCCAAAGAAACTAGTGATTTTATTCTTTCTCATCCCCAGTGTTCCCATATGCATATTCATTTATTTACACCAGTTTTGATCAAATTATCTCAGTACAGTGTACAAATATACTTTTCTCTTGTCTTCTCCTCTCCGGTAGGCTTGGTCCCTGTGTGTTTCGGAGCTGCACTTCCTATTTCATGTGGGTCCATCTACAAGAGTTTTGCTCAGTGTTTACTCACACTTGGAGACAGTTTGGTGGAAACACAAAAAGACCAGAGCACACAGGACATTGATGCAATCTGCAGGTGTGTGTCTGCCCATCACCATGGTAACCATCCAGTAACACCTTTGTCTGTCTTGATACAACTTGGCTCAAATTGTTCATGTTATAATCATTAAAGCTGCTGTCCAGATGAGCTATTTTAACATGATGGATTTCCATGAACTTTTGCACAGACATTCATGGTTCCCACAGGATGAATCCTACTCATTGAAGTTATCCCTTGACTTTTCCTCCAGTGCCCCCATGAGGTTGACTTTTTTGGCTTTTAGTGAAATATCTTACTATCTAAATGTATATGACCAAATACCTGAAAAACTAATGACATTCCCATCAGCCTCAGCTGAACATTATGTGCTAATAGCGAATGTTCGCATGCTAACATGCTAAACTAAGATGGTGAACATGATAAACATTATACCTGCAAAACATCAGCATATTAGCCTTGTCGTTGTGAGCATGTTAGCATGCTGATGTTAGCATTTAGCTCAAAGCACCAAGTACAGCCCCACAGAGCTGCTAGCAAGGCTGTAGATTCTTAGTCTCTTGTTATATTCATAATGGTAATGTGTGCTCGTAGTGACAAACCCACAGAGAATCATCACCCGACTCATTTCTCCTCAGATGCACATTGTTTTGGGTTTATGCAAACAACTTTATTGTTTTGGTTCAGACTCTTCGGTCTCATCAGCGTCATTTCCAGATGCACCAGGCAGAAAACATCCTCTCTTCTCTATTAAAAAACACATGATGCAATGAACAATGCTCTTCTTCTGTTGCATTTCTGCCAGAGTAGCTGCAGCATGTTTACTGCCCCCTAATGGACTTGTTTGGTTAAAACTTACTTGCCGTTATCACCAGTAATAAAAAAAGTTAAGGATTATAACTTTAAAGAGTAATTTACCACCAGACTGGAAAGCATTGTTTCACTGTCCTCTCTCAAGTCTGTTTCTGTTGGACGTGGTCTGAATGGTGCTTTGGTGCACCTGTAACCACACCCAACAGTGATGTCACAGAGTCCTGCAGTACAACTGTACAGCAACGCAGCATCGTGAAGGGTTAAACCACTGGAGGACAGTGAGAAACGATTTTTAGGAGTCTTAATTACTCACCTGCTCAGGTGTTAACCATAAGTAATCTCATCGCTGTGTTACTGTAGTTTACTTTCTACTTACGGCCCTGGTAAATGATGTATTGCAGTGATTACATTTCTACACTTAACACTGACATCTCCTCATGTCCTGGTTCCTTGAAGGTCCTGGAATGCGTTCCACGTTTGTGCCAACTCAGCTCTGGCCGGCTGTCCTGGAGAAGCAGCAGCTGTCTGGGAGTCTCTAAGGCAAGAATCCAGAAAGACGCAGTTTTCTGGAAACCTCTACGACATGTGTGCCAGCCGCAGCACCCTCCCACCCAGCACTGTGCCTGCACCCCAGAGCCCTCCCACCTCCGACCAGACCAACCAGGAAACGCTGAAAGGGCAAACATACAAGCACAGCCCCACCCTCACCACACTGTTGTTCCCTGTATTCAGCACCCTACTACTTCTGCTCAGGAGTTAGTTAACCAGTCTAAGTCTTTTATTCAGAGTGATGACAGCTGGCCATCAGAGTCCTGCTCCCCCTACGATCCAAACCCGTGAGGGTAAACACTCTTCACAAGTCAGGCTCATCATGATCACATATCAATCCTAAAATAAGGATTTCAATAACTGGATCAAAATGAAACATTTGATTCAGGGTTTCTTACATGGACAAGGTTGTGCATCTATTTAGGTATTAAATAAATATCAATACATTCAGATTAAGACGGTGTAGTCCCTCATTCGTCCAGGAGTGTTCTATCGTAGAAAAGGTTTCAGTCGTAGTCATCTGGACACTGTTTTCAGAATCAACATTCAGATTATCACACGTCTTTCTCTTAGAAAGAAGGTGACCAAAAAGTTGCTTTCATTCTGACATAAATATTTAAATTAGGCATACTAGTAGCTGATCAACTGTGTTACTTAAGATACGTGTTTAATTGATTTGCGATTAAATTCACATCATGTGATATTGCTTGGTCAATCTTTTATAGTTTGAAGTGACAAACAGTTAATGTAGGGAGAGAAGAACAACACCCTCCACTCGGCTGCCAGAAAAAGTCTCAGTTATCAGCTAATATTTGTTGTAAACACTTTATTTTGTATCACTACTGCAGTACATCAGTAATACCACATCATTTTTAGGACAAAAGAGATTTCAAGGGACATTGTAATGCCAGGTGTTCAGATCTGCTCGTTATCCAATCAGGTGTGATCCAGAGGAGAGTGTTATCACAGGGTGCACAACAGTGTTTGTGCAGTAATTCATCACCCTGTATGACTGGTTTAACGTCAGAAAATTAGATTTCTGTGTGGAAGCATTCTTTGCAGTGTGTGCATGATGCTGCTAAATGTTATCACTTGTTTAAAACTGTGTCATTTCATGTGACCCCTTTTAATGGTTTTCCAGTCCTTTTTTTGAGCAGTTTTATGCTGCTTTTTCTATTCTGAACTGCTGCATACAGTGAAGTTTCACTTTAAGCAATTGAATAACTTCATGCATCCCCTGTGTAGCAGTTAAAAAGGACACATAACAGAGCACACACATCTCAATTAAACTCATAGGGCAAAATAATAATAAACACATAATTACAAAGTACTAAATAGCATAAAGTGCAAAGTACAACAAGCAGATTCTAAGTATGTAAGCCTGTGGTGGGAAGAGGGAGTGAGAAGGGTTCATCCTCATAACATTAACAGTTTCTGTAATGTTATTTAATGTTATATAACTTTTCTTTGATACTGAGCGAGCTCTGTTATGCAATCACACTCTGCATTTTATTGATTAGTTTTCACATTGCCAATGTATTTACTGTATTATTTTCTGGTTTTGTTTTTGGTTATTTGCATTATTCTGTTTTTTCACAGCAGTAGAGAGTGCTCCATGCCTCTTTGTTTCACTTTGACTTTTAACCCAACAAAAACTTAAATTAAAGGTATGCTGACGTACACAATGCTGAGTAATTCTCCTTAAATCACAACTATTTTTTGTTTTTCTTTTCTTGAAGTCATGGGTTTTTGTGTCGTTTGTGTGTGTGTATGTGTTTGTGTTTAATCTTAATACTCTTAAGCTGTTTCATAACAGCAGAATCATGAGTAGATTAATCTCATCTGTCTTTATTCATCCACAGTGTAGCAGGTTGCACCTCGAAACCCTTGAAAACAGTCTTAGTGCCCTCAGATGGAGGATAAATACTGTAATGAAGTGAATGATGATTGGTTGTGTGCCGTGTTGCCGTGTCAGCGCTGTCATGAAGTATGACTTGAACATGATGTGAACAGGTGTGACAACTAAAGGTCAGAAGTGATAACTTCATTACTGCAGCATGCTGAATTTAAGAAGTTAATGCAGTGGTCACTGAAACCCTCAGGTGGACGTCTTGCTTTATATTCTGCTTCTACTTAAAGATTCCTGTGTTGATTAAATGTCAGGTCACCACCATGCAGCCTCTGTGACCCAAAGTTCACAGGTTTAATGGTTGATTTGAATAGTGCTGATTCACACACTTCCCATGTAGCTTTAGGCTTCTGCATCTGATTCCTGTTGCAGTTTGAACATGACTGTGGTAGCTGATAATATTTTTTATCTGCAATCGGACTGCAAGTCAAAAAGTCTCTGGTTTTGTCTACTATTTACTAACAGACTACATGTTGAAAAGCCAGATTATAACCCTGATTTGGCCATGATGACTGATTTTTCAACACTGTGGACAGTCTGCACAACATATGGCAGGTCACCACGGACAGAGAGGGGATTCACATCTGTTGCCGTGTGACTGAGCTTCATGATTATATTGATCAGGATTGATTTTTACACATTAAATATGAACAAATATGAAGGTGTTACTGTAGTCTGAGTGGGAATCTAAAGGCAGTGTGCCTGTGTATGACTGCAGTCGTCTGCAAACATCAGTTGTGCGTCTTTTCACAGTCAGTTCGGAAAATGTGTTCTCCCACCTTTTACAGTCAGTGTTTTCCTACCTTTTTCTAAAGATAATAAGATAATTTAAGACAACTAACCAATGAAGATAAGTTAATAATTATTAGCCTGGTCCCAGGCCTCCAAATGCCTGCATCCCTGCATCAGGCTAAATAATTATTAAAAAATTAAAGGAACATTGTTTTTCTACGTGATGTATTTGCTCTGCCAAAAAAGCAAATTGTAAGTTAATTAAAAAACTGCACAGTGTTGGTCTGGATTCACTTCCTGTCCGGTCTTATGTTCTTTATGTTACAGCTGTGACAGTTTGTCTGCTTTCCCTTAGTGTTTCCAAATGTTATTCCCCTGCCCTGTGTCTCCTGTTTATCTACTGCGGCTCTCCAGTCACTCATCCCCAGATTGTTGTTTCAACCACAGTGGTAGTTACTAGTCGGCCATCCATTGCTTTTTCTAAAGCATTCAGTCTGTTCATGTTCTGTGTTATATTCGCTAACGTGAGTTTCTGTGCTCCACGTTTGCTCTCAGCCACGCCCTCGTCGCCACCATTAGCTCAGCTACCTGCTTACCTGTTCTGGATCTTCATCCCAGTTTCGCCAAGCTCCACCACCATGTTTTCATGTCCTCGCTGCCAGCTCTGGATCCCAACCCCTGGTCTTCATCCACTTCCCCTTTCCCGTTCTTCAATGAATCTCTATATATTCCTACCCATTGTCTGAGTCCTGCACTTCAGCCCAACCGTTTAGTAAAACCTAACACTTTAAATTGTATTTTTGTGGTCCATCACTTCAACATCCTTTTGTGATAAAATGTAATGATCATCATCATCATCCTATTTTTACTCTGCAGGTTTACATGGATAAATTAATACATCCTTTTGCTTTACTTCTTCAAGTGGACTCCTGAGATATTTCTGAAAACAGCACAAAATGCCTGGAGGATAAACTCTTTGAACTGTCCCCAGAACACCTTGGTGTGCCTGCTCACTCTAATCTCTTTTTCTCCTGCATTTCACTTGAGGAAATCGGCAACATCACCATGAAATCTTTCTAAGGTGCCCCTCACATTCTGCACCCAGCTGTTGAAATGTTTAAGATACAACAAAAGAAAGATTCCTCCTGCCTTCCTCCTGTACTTTCTGATCCATATGATCAGGACTTTATTTTACCAGCACATAAACAAATGCTACAACCCTGTATACAGTATTGCACACCAACTCTACATATGTTATTCTGTAAATACATTAAATAAATAAATGAAAACTAAACAATGGCCAATTATCCCTTAAGCTGGGTCCTGCTTTGTTTTCTAATCTTTCTTTTCAAAGGTTTTTTGTGGCCTTTATTTGACAGTTGAAAGTACAGAGGAGAGAGAGGAGACATGCCACCACTTATTTCTTTATTTAGAGTCCCTGGTGTCAAAATCTAGTTTTAAGACTTTCTATTATTTCAGTTTTGTGCTTACTTGTTGCATATTTTGAAATGCTATTCCAGCATAGAAAACCTGTTTAAATTGTGAAGAGAGTGAGTAACATATTATAGCTCTGGAGCCCCATAGCAGGTTAATCCAGCCATGCTGTCATTAGACAGACACGTTTTCATGCTTTTCTAATGTTCACTGATGGCTAATAGAGAAGGTCCCCTTCTGTGTAGCATCTTATCTGAGAGCTTGAGCAGAACTACTATAAATATCAGAGACAGACAAACCTTAAAAGAGAGAGAGAGAGCACAAGCAAACATACTCACTTTAGTGACACATTTGTCACCTTAGAGTGAAATGTTTAATAGTCAAAATGTCCAATTAGACCACGTGAGGCGCGTGGGTGTGGACTATATATTTGCATGGTTTACCACTTACACACCGCTTTACTTTTAAAGAAACTCAGAAGAATGAACCAAACACTTGGACTACTTTGGGAAAGTTAGTTGTATTAAACATCTTTCTAGAAAAGTATAATTTAGAAGCTTCTCCTCCCGGTGCGGTGAGTCTCGGAGCTGGTTCAGGATCATGGAAGAACTGGCCCGGGAGAGCATCAGCCTGCTGGCCCGGTCTGCGTCTCATGCGGACCCGCCGCGGCTCGGCTCGATCGGCGCGGTGTTCATCATGCTGAAGTCTGCGCTGGGAGCCGGACTGCTCAACTTCCCCTGGGCTTTCCAGAAGGCGGGGGGAGTGAAATCTGCCATCAGCGTGGAGCTGGTGAGGAAAAGATCAAACACCTGCTAGTCTTGCTAACTGCTGTTGTTGGTGCATTGGTAAGAAAAAGTGTTGTAGGCTTGTTGTGCACATAAATGGCCCTGCATCAATCTATTCTTAATACTTTCATGGAATAATCAGGAACTTTTAACTGCAAAAGCCTTAATTTTATTGACCTTTATCTTTCAATATGTTACTATCCAGAGGCTTTTGGGGTGTCAGTTTGACTTTTATCCTGTAGCCTGAGTATGTATAGACTCACCACCACTCTGTCTCTCCCTGGTGTGAAACAGGCACATCTTTCTCACAGGTGAGCTCTAATGAAGCTTCCAGTTTAGGTGAGGACATGAACTTTCATTGCGCTGCTTCTTCTGACTGCCACAAAAAATGTGTGTGTGTGTCTGTGTGTATGTGCCTCATGGATGGATTTCCATACAGGGCTTTCCAAGAATAGGCCCAGGGGCCCAGGGGCCCAGGGGCCCAGTAAGTGAGGGGACTGCTAAGAAGTGACAGCTCCCTCTGGAAGGAGTTCAATGTCTCAATCACATTTTTGTTGCTCCTATCTCTGGTATTTGAAAACACCATATATGATCTAATATTTGTAATTAATGTTTGTTTATTTTCCATATAAAACGGCTACATAATGCATAGCCTACTTAGGCTACAGTCAGTCTACATTAAAATTAAAACAAGTAAGGGAACCTACATTAGAATAAGCAGAATAATCTTTGCTCTAGGAAAATATAACTTACAACGCAGGTTTCGTTTGTCAATCTGCTGTGACAGGAAGCTTTAAAAAGAATTAGAGCTGAAACAGTCGATTAATCAATTAGTTGATTGTCTGCATCTGATTCCTGTTGCAGTTTGAACATGACTGTGGTAGCTGATAATATTTTTTATCTGCAATCGGACTGCAAGTCAAAAAGTCTCTGGTTTTGTCTACTATTTACTAACAGACTACATGTTGAAAAGCCAGATTATAACCCTGATTTGGCCATGATGACTGATTTTTCAACACTGTGGACAGTCTGCACAACATATGGCAGGTCACCACGGACAGAGAGGGGATTCACATCTGTTGCCGTGTGACTGAGCTTCATGATTATATTGATCAGGATTGATTTTTACACATTAAATATGAACAAATATGAAGGTGTTACTGTAGTCTGAGTGGGAATCTAAAGGCAGTGTGCCTGTGTATGACTGCAGTCGTCTGCAAACATCAGTTGTGCGTCTTTTCACAGTCAGTTCGGAAAATGTGTTCTCCCACCTTTTACAGTCAGTGTTTTCCTACCTTTTTCTAAAGATAATAAGATAATTTAAGACAACTAACCAATGAAGATAAGTTAATAATTATTAGCCTGGTCCCAGGCCTCCAAATGCCTGCATCCCTGCATCAGGCTAAATAATTATTAAAAAATTAAAGGAACATTGTTTTTCTACGTGATGTATTTGCTCTGCCAAAAAAGCAAATTGTAAGTTAATTAAAAACTGCACAGTGTTGGTCTGGATTCACTTCCTGTCCGGTCTTATGTTCTTTATGTTACAGCTGTGACAGTTTGTCTGCTTTCCTTAGTGTTTCCAAATGTTATTCCCTGCCCTGTGTCTCCTGTTTATCTACTGCGGCTCTCCAGTCACTCATCCCCAGATTGTTGTTTCAACCACAGTGGTAGTTACTAGTCGGCCATCCATTGCTTTTTCTAAAGCATTCAGTCTGTTCATGTTCTGTGTTATATTCGCTAACGTGAGTTTCTGTGCTCCACGTTTGCTCTCAGCCACGCCCTCGTCGCCACCATTAGCTCAGCTACCTGCTTACCTGTTCTGGATCTTCATCCCAGTTTCGCCAAGCTCCACCACCATGTTTTCATGTCCTCGCTGCCAGCTCTGGATCCCAACCCCTGGTCTTCATCCACTTCCCCTTTCCCGTTCTTCAATGAATCTCTATATATTCCTACCCATTGTCTGAGTCCTGCACTTCAGCCCAACCGTTTAGTAAAACCTAACACTTTAAATTGTATTTTTGTGGTCCATCACTTCAACATCCTTTTGTGATAAAATGTAATGATCATCATCATCATCCTATTTTTACTCTGCAGGTTTACATGGATAAATTAATACATCCTTTTGCTTTACTTCTTCAAGTGGACTCCTGAGATATTTCTGAAAACAGCACAAAATGCCTGGAGGATAAACTCTTTGAACTAAAGACTAAAAACTAAAGCCGGACTGCTCAACTTCCCCTGGGCTTTCCAGAAGGCGGGGGGAGTGAAATCTGCCATCAGCGTGGAGCTGGTGAGGAAAAGATCAAACACCTGCTAGTCTTGCTAACTGCTGTTGTTGGTGCATTGGTAAGAAAAAGTGTTGTAGGCTTGTTGTGCACATAAATGGCCCTGCATCAATCTATTCTTAATACTTTCATGGAATAATCAGGAACTTTTAACTGCAAAAGCCTTAATTTTATTGACCTTTATCTTTCAATATGTTACTATCCAGAGGCTTTTGGGGTGTCAGTTTGACTTTTATCCTGTAGCCTGAGTATGTATAGACTCACCACCACTCTGTCTCTCCCTGGTGTGAAACAGGCACATCTTTCTCACAGGTGAGCTCTAATGAAGCTTCCAGTTTAGGTGAGGACATGAACTTTCATTGCGCTGCTTCTTCTGACTGCCACAAAAAATGTGTGTGTGTGTCTGTGTGTATGTGCCTCATGGATGGATTTCCATACAGGGCTTTCCAAGAATAGGCCCAGGGGCCCAGGGGCCCAGGGGCCCAGTAAGTGAGGGGACTGCTAAGAAGTGACAGCTCCCTCTGGAAGGAGTTCAATGTCTCAATCACATTTTTGTTGCTCCTATCTCTGGTATTTGAAAACACCATATATGATCTAATATTTGTAATTAATGTTTGTTTATTTTCCATATAAAACGGCTACATAATGCATAGCCTACTTAGGCTACAGTCAGTCTACATTAAAATTAAAACAAGTAAGGGAACCTACATTAGAATAAGCAGAATAATCTTTGCTCTAGGAAAATATAACTTACAACGCAGGTTTCGTTTGTCAATCTGCTGTGACAGGAAGCTTTAAAAAGAATTAGAGCTGAAACAGTCGATTAATCAATTAGTTGATTGTCAGAAAATCTTATTTAGAATCGATTAAAGATTTAAGTAATTTTTTTAAAGCAAAAAAGTGAAACATTTCCAAATGTTAATATTTGCTTGTTTGCTTGGACTTCTATGATATCAAACTGAATGTCTTTGGGTTTTGAACTGTTTGGTTGGACAAAACGAGCAATTTGAATATGTCAACTTGTCAGAATTGTGATACGCATTTTTTAAAACTGTGGTCCAAATTATGGACCAAAGTGTCAATCAATTAATTTAGAAAATAATCCCCAGATTAGTTGATAATGAAAATAATTATTTGTAGCCCTTGAAAGAATTTAAACACCTCTCTTCATCTGTTGTGTAAACCAAGTCCTGACATTTAGGTTCAGTTTTCAACCAATATCAGATCATTATCAGTTATGGTTGACTGCAAGTTATATGTTTCTAGTCATGAGGAGCGGGAGGATGGGGGGGCCTTTGACGTGCCTGTACCC
Source organism: Siniperca chuatsi (assembly GCF_020085105.1). NCBI lineage: Eukaryota > Metazoa > Chordata > Actinopteri > Centrarchiformes > Sinipercidae > Siniperca > Siniperca chuatsi. Next base: position 18,590,770 of record NC_058042.1, read on the forward strand.
AGAGTCCCATTGTCTAATAATCCGTCCATGGTGTGTGTGTGTGTGGGTAAATGAAGATTAAGTTCCTCTCTGTGTCTCTGCAGGTTTCACTGGTTTTCCTCATCAGTGGTTTGGTCATCCTCGGCTATGCCTCATTGGTCAGCAGACAGAAGACTTATCAGGACGTGGTGAGTGAGGTGTGTGGACGAGCTGTGGGTCAACTCTGTGAAGTCTGTTTCTGCTTCAACCTCTTCATGATAAGCGTCGCCTTCCTGGTGGTGGTGCAGGACCAGCTGGAGAAATGTAAGTGCTGAATTAAGTATAGTTTAGGTTAAGTATTAACATCAGGGTAATGATCAAACTCTTTCTTCTTCTTGTAAGCGTGTTGGACATGCTGGCTGCTATACATTTCTGTGACTGACGCATATTATTAGATAATTACACAGCTGTAATCAACTAACATCAACAGCAGTGTTAGTAACAGGTATTCATGTTACTTACATCTAATTTAATATATTCATATATTAAACTAGCGTACTCACACATCCACAGGGAATCTGCAGGTCTTGAAAAGTCTTAAAAAGCATTGAAATGAATTCCCTCAAAACACGAGACCGTTGAAGGTATTGAAATGTCTTAAATTTAATTTACATAAGTCTTCAACATTTTCTTTTGCCTGGATTGTATCAGCAGTGGATTGTGGAGTTTCAATCAGCACCGTCAGACCTAAACACTGTCACTTCTGTTAGCTACAGCTGGAAGCTAATCAACTCATAATGGGCAAGTGTCAATTTTAGCAAAAACTTAAATTAATTAATTATTTTGGTTAATTGGTTAATTTATCCATCCATTTTATGATACTCTAGGTCGCATTAATTTGATTAATGATATCATTAGGAGTTATTGTATTTGATGTGATATAATAATGAATAATTCTGGTGCCATTTGGTCCCTACTGGTTTTCCATCATATTTTTACACTTTGAATGTTATGACTGTGAAACAGATATTAAATTGCATTCTATGTGGTATTAAAAAGGTCTTCAACTTAACTCGGTGAACCCTGCAGAAACCCTGGTCCAGGAGGAAGGGAAAACATTGAATAAAGGTTTATTCGAAAGTTTGTAGGTTACATTGTCAAGACAGGTGCATCTTACACTGTCAAAGACTTGTTTTGATTGAAGCTTTGCAGAATTCTCTATCTCTTAACTAGCACCATTGTCCCTAAACTTTTGTCCACATGGGCACTAAACAGCCTTTATGACACAATCACCTGTCATAAATAATAATAATCACTTAAGTAAAACTTGCTAATACCTCAGGAATCTGAATACATAGTTTGATGTATGAACTCACATGTTAGCAGAACATAACATATAATATGTTAGACATGTTGCTCCTAGAGATCCCATTAGAAACAGACATTACAGTGCACCAGGCTCCCGTCGCCATCCTGATTGTTTAGTTGGGAATGTTTTATACCAGCTGTAGTTAATCATCATGAAACACTTCTCTGTTTGCAGTCAGCATTGATTTCTACAGTGTTTGAATGTTTTCATCAAGGCACACGACTGAGGAGCCATTTCCCATATCAAAAAATATAACTCTTTCAGACCACAACTCATCTGCACTTTAATTTCCATTCTAGATAGTATCAGGCTAAACATGTGACTGGCAGCAGTAATGCAAACATTTTTCATTTTTTCTTTGGTTGCTTTGTCCATCTGAAACCCTTCAAATCCCGTTAATGTTTTTGCTCTGTTCCAGTTTTAAACAGAGGATTTGATTGGATTTACACACCCTCCCCACAAAAAAAAACATTTGATCGGAAATTCTGCACAGAGCACCGTGCAGATGGAGCACTTAGTGAGATATCGTCAAGGGTGAAATGCTTTAAACACACTCACATGTTGAATGTTCTGTTTTCATTATTCTTTATGTTCATCCACCAGCATCAAAGCATTATGTTGCAGCCATTAAAAAATCATAAACCACGTTGTTTAGCAGGATTCAAAATGTCCTGTATTGTCCTGTTTACCGAAGTAAACAGGACAATACAAGACATTTTGCATTCCTTCATGTTGCAGCAGATAAATAAAGTTCATTTTGATTTGTTCTTCTCCAGTGTGTATTTCTTTATATGAGACGGTGACTGGGTCCAGTGAGGGAGAGATGCCGTATCACTGGTACACAGACCAGCGATTTGCCCTCTTCATCATGTGCCTCGTCATCATCCTACCCCTGTCCATCTCTAAAGAAATCGGCATCCAGAAATACACAAGGTATACAACACTCATCTGGGGTCAGCATGACGTCCAGCTTTTATGTGATTTAACTGTTTTGTCCTCGTATCAGTGTGTTGGGGACGCTGGCTGCTACATATCTGTGTGTGGCAGTGATCGTCAAATATTGCCTGATGGAGAGCCACGCTGTTATAATAATTCCAGAGCACAGCCAAGGGTCAGTAACGCTGTCTTTAATGGATGCATGTGTGTATCATCAGCTTCTCATTTAGTACAGCTATTGTTTTGAGTGCATTACTAATTGTGTGTGTTGGGTGTTTCTCAGTGTCAGTTCGTGGGCTTCAGTGTTCAGTGTCGTGCCGACCATCTGCTTTGGCTTCCAGGTAGGATCAACTTCATGCTGGTTTTAAGACTGAAAAATGTCAGTACGAAATACTGCCTGCAAATGGAACTTGAAATGCACTACATTCAAGTGGTTTAATATGGAGTTAATATTGTCCAAATAAGAAGAAATGTAGGATCACAAACCAACCAACAATAACAACTAAACAGAGGTCTTTGCTCACTTCTCAGTATTCCTGTCATAATATAACTGGCAGTGTCTGACCAATAGATCTCTGCCCCTGGAATATTTGTCCAATAAATGCAAAGGCCTAACTTAGAAATGCAAAGCAAACCACCTTCTGGATTCTGGATTACTAAGTAGGAAAAATAGAAGAAAAACAAAAAAATCTAACTCCCTCCAAACTCCCCAAAATTGATCTCAATAATCGGCATGGCTGTGTGTGTTTGCAGTGTCATGAAGCCAGTATAGCAATCTACAGCAGCATGGAGAACCAGAAGCTCTCCCACTGGGTGGTCATCTCTGTGCTCTCCATGTTTTTCTGTCTCCTCATCTACACTCTGACCGGTGAGTTCACCTCTAAAGCGCCGTCCTCACTGTGTCATGTGCTCACCTGCTAATCACATCCACTCTCTCCATCTCCAGGTGTGTACGGCTTCATGACGTTTGGACGAGCTGTTGCCTCAGATATTTTGATGTCATATCCAGGAAATGATGTGGTCATGATCATTTCCAGACTACTTTTTGGAATATCAATTATCACTATCTATCCTATTCTTCTTCTTCTGGGGAGGTAAGTGACACCAGAGTTGGTTTTGTGTTGTATGAGTTTGTGTTTCAACACCTAACATGTCGTCTCTCTCTGCGTGTGTGTGTGGAACAGATCTGTCATCCTGAACCTGATGCTGCGCGTTCAAAGACGTCGTCAGGGAATCGTCACTCATTCGTTTGAGAGTCGCTGCAGAGTCGTTCTCACTGTTATCTGGATCACCGTCACTCTTCTCATCGCCATGTTTGTCCCCGACATGGGTGAGGTCATCAGTGTCATTGGAGGAATCAGCGCCTTCTTCATCTTTATTTTTCCTGGTATGTAAACAACCTTTAATATGTGTATGTATCTGTGTTTGCAATGACATAACGTGTAATGTATGGACATGGCCTAACATGTATGGAAGGTGCTATAGAAATAAAGTTAGATTGACAGCCATGCACGTGACTCAGTAAGGTAACCCTGTCAATGTGGTGTGTATATGTTTGTGTTGCAGGTCTGTGCTTAGTGTTCATAATGCAAACTGAGTCTGTGACTCCAAGAGTCAGGTGAGTGTGTACATACAGAAGACTCATGATTTCTTGGTAATGCTGTATTTTTCGGGTCCATAATTTCTGAATTATTTCCTAATCATATCCAAGAAATTTCCCAAAAGAACCATGTAATTGGAACTAATTATCGGGAAAATAGAGAAAGTTTTCAACTGGTACACTTCCAATTAATTTATTCCAGTTGCAGGTGTAACCTGTAGAGTCTTTTAGTCGCTTCATAGCAGGTCAACCTTACAAACAAAAATGTAATATGTTAACAAGCAAACATACAATTCAACATATATGGAGAATTAAGTTTCAGATAATGAATGAATATTTACTTGGATTTAAATGGAGGTTTCCTTTCAAGGAAATTCCTATTTTCCCAATAATTAATACCAAATTACTTAGGAACATTCCACGGAAATTAATAGTGAAACTGTTATGAAATTACGAACCTGTATAATAAACTAATTTTTTAAGAGTTAAACTATAAACAAGTTAGGGGGGTTACATAAAAACCTGCTGAAGGTCATACAAACATAGCAATGAGTCCACAAAGTCCTTTTAGAGTTCAGATTACGATGCCTCCCAACTAAAATGGCTTGTTTTTTCAAGAAAAAAGTAAGGCCTCTATGGGCAGAGCAGATTTGATCTATTGTGTTATAACATGTGAATTAAGGAAATTAATTGTGATTAATGATCATTAATTACTGTTAAGCAGAACATTTATTTTGTTGCATAATAACTTAAAAGCCATCTGTCCTGGTCTTTCTCTTGATGTCCCTGATGTTCTTCTCTGCAGGGTGATTTTAACAGTTTGGGGAGTCATAACTATTGTAGTTGGAGCCTTCATCTTCGGACAGAGCACAACCATCGCTGTCATGGAGCTTTTCCAAAAATTCTGAATTTCACACCATCATCACCACTATCTGCAGCAGCTGCTTCACTGTGACTCCAGAGCGTTTTGTGAGGCTCAACTCTTTTGTGCACAACTGAAACTTGCATTTGTAAAGGTGGTTTTTAGTTGTATATATGATTCTTATCAAGGTCATCCATGACCTGGATATAAAATATAGTTGCTATGTGAGAATGTAATCATTTTTTTGTGTGATGCATACATATTGGATTTAAATGCACAATTATATAGTGTCAAAGAGAAGAATGCCAAAATGCATTGTTAGGTATTTAATTGTTTAGCATGTGCAGAAAAATATTTATGTTTGAATATATGTCTCTGTTTTACTATTTTATTTGGTATGCCAATAATTTACCTACAATATTAAATGAGAATCACAAAGTGTTGCCTCTTTGAGTCTTCAATTGTACTTGCAAACGCTGCCAGGGGGCAGCATCGCACTACTGAGGCATTATATATTTATCTGCGTTGTCACTCATTCATATATGAGTGGAACTGCATAAATACGGCAACACAGATAACAGAAAAAAACAGTTCTTATCATTGTTATTATGGTCCCACGGATCATTTTGACAACTTAGCAAGACAATATTCTTCTTTAATGTAAACAGATGGATTTTATGCCCTTGAAATGCATGTTTACATCTACCAGATGATAATGTGAGTGAATATTATTAAGATTTTTTTCTTTTAAGTACATGATTCTTATCCTTCCTCTGCATTTTTCCATTCTCTCTCCCCACTGACCTCCATGTGGCCTGAATCATAAGAGTGATATAAATCTGCAGCTTTCATTGAGCACAGATTGATGGCTGAGGTATGATGAATATCGCTGTTTATTGTTTATTGACTTCAAGCTTAAAGGAGTTATGGCACACTGCCTGTGAGCATGCATGCGCTCACACATGTGTGTTAGTGTACAAGCGAGTAATGATTTACAGTAAATCCAGAAAATGGGTGCTATATGTGTGCCTGGTGGGGTCTGCTTAAAAGCAGCCATGCTAACTTCACATACTTATCTGTCTGAACACACACGATGAAGAAGAACTAGACCATCTAGAAACACACAGCTGCTCCTTATCAACGATTCAGTTATGTAATGGGTTTATTTTCATCTCGTGCAACATCCTTAAAGGAAAACCTTAAAATGCTATGATCAACTTGTGTTTAGCCCATGGGATTATATTTCATCCTGCTGGCCAAATCACTAAATCCTCTAAATGCAGGGAAAAAAATCCTTGAAAATCACACAAACTCCTTGAATCCTGCACTCACTGTAAACTGGCCCACAAATTTCTAAAGACAACTCAGCAGTCCTGGGAAATATGACAGCTACCAAGAGCTTAGCACTGCAGTTCTCTGTCTATTTAACCCATTTCAGACTTTTCTGCCTCCCAAAATGAAGGAATGGCCTTCCTTTCTCAGTTATGACTTCACAACAGCCATTGTTTTGTTTCACACCAAAAAAGAAAACAAAATAAAAACAAATATAAGAGTCTGCAGCCATGCTGATGTGTAGCAGGTAGGCCTATAATGTTTACCATGTTTACCCTCTTATTTTAGCATGTTAGCATGCTAACATTTGCTAATTAGCACTAAACACAAGGTAGAGCTGAGTCTGATGGGAACACCATTAGTTTTGCAGGTATTTGATCATAAACCAAAGAATACAAAGAAAACAAATGAAGATTTTGACCTGATGATGGTGCTACAGGAAAAGTTAAGCGATCACCAAAGTTACAGCAATTCATCCTGAAGGGGGACATGAATATGTGAACCAAATTTCATGGCAATCCATCCAATAGTTGTTAAGACATTTCACTGAAAATCACAAATGTCAAACTCATGGTGGTGCTTAAGGTAAAGTCAGAGGATCACCAAAATCAGGAGGAGTCATCCTCTGGGGGCCATGAATGTCTGTACAAAATTTCACAGCAATCCATCAAAGATTAGATGAGATATTTCAATCTGGACCAAAGTGGTGGACCAACCCACCAACCAACATTACCATCCCTGGAGCCATTCCACTAGCATGGCTAAAAATCATCCATTATTCTCTGCATTAGATTATCTTTTCATTTTCCTCGGCCTCTGAAAAATTATTTCCAGTCCTCATTATTATGCTGTCCCCTGTAGCAACTTTGTTATTGAAAGATTACTTGTAATGTCGGCTTCTTGCAGTCCTAATTAATGAAATGGCAATTTGTGTCAACGTCCCTTTTAAATGTTAATTGTTCCTGATAAGAGCATCAGCAAAAGTCCTGAATGTGTGTTATTTCTTTTACTGTGTGTGTGTGTGTGTGTGTGTGTGTGTGTGTGTGTGTGTGGTTTCCCTCAATGTCACTGTCACACTGATTGAAATCTGCAAACCTTTTGTGTTCAGAATTGGAAAAAAACCCTATTTTGCTCCTGTTTAACTTGCAGATAACTGGCAGTTTTATGTCTTTCTCCATTCCAAATAGGAAGAGGGGTGTTACTGTAACACTGTGGCTGTGTGTGTCTAACAGTGTACCGTCTGTATGACATGCTGTGTGCATGTGTGTTTGACTTTGTTTTCCATGCATCAAGGTTATGACCAGCAGGCTGTGATCATCATGATGGAGATATATACAAAATATTGTGTGCAAATAAATGACAAAATAACACATTAAATTGCATGCTGGCAAAAATCTTTTCATAGTTTATCTACTTTAAGCAATCAATTTATAAATTAATTTTGATATATTAGCAGAATTTGAAGTTTGAAATTGGAATTGGCATATTGAAATGTATGTAAAAATAACTTGTAAAGGATCTTTCACATTTCACACCCTCTGATCTATGTGTTTCTTTTGAAAACATACATTTTCAAACCAAAGAGGGCAGTGTGCCATAACTCCTTTAAGCTTGAAGTCAATAAACAAACACACTGTGAGACTGTATTGAGTGAAGTTTAAACCGAACATAAGAGGAGGATTGCCAGAGCTACAAAGCCCCAGAAATATGACTCATTACTATAATTGCATTCACACATGAGATTATGAATAACAATGAAGAATAGAAAACAGCAGTAAGACTGTATATTTACTTTATTCTCCCTGTCATGTGCAATTGGGCTTTACTTTACTTTATCTCTCCATCTACTTTATCTCTCCATCTAATTACAGCATCTTAGTGATGACTGCAACATTCACATCTTTTTGGTAAAAAATGCCCCTTGACAAAAAACACCATCACATTTTTGAAAACAGGGACCACAGGGAAACATGTTTGGCTTTTGTCCTTTTTAATCTAATCACAAAATTTTTATTTCTTAAAATGTTAAAATCTTTACTGTGTTTTCAGATGTTTGCATTAAATAATTTAGTAATTTATAAAAAAGTATCATGTATGTATAATTAACACAGAGGCTCTCAGTAAATAAATGAATGTGTCAGATTCTAACAGGTGAAGTAAATAGTAGACTAAACCCATTTCTGTTAATACATAAGGATTCAACATAATGTGTAGTGCAGCTAATGCATCCATATAGACAGCAGATACCAGTTAAAACTGACAATGCTAGCATGCTGATGTTGAGCAGTTAGCAGGCTAACATTTGCTAATTGGCACTAAACACAGCGGAGGTGGTGATGGGTATGTCATTAGTGTTGCAGGTATTTGGTCATAAAGGTGATATCAGGTGATCAAAGTTTTTACAATTTATCCTCTGGGAACCATGAATGTCTGTATGATTTCATGGCAATCCACCAAGTTGATATATTAGATATACATTTATTTCACTAGTGAAAACTTTGACCTGCTGCTGGCGCTAGTGGAAAAGTCATGGGATCACCAAACTCAGTGGGATTCATCCTTTGGGGACCATGAATATATGCAGCAAATTTCATGACAATTCATTTAATAGTTGTTGAGATATTTCAGTCTGGACCAAAGTGGTGGACTGATATTGTTAATATACCAATAGAGCGAAACTGCTAGCATGTCTAAAAGCCACACCTCCACACCTTCATTATAGTTTTACAGGTCAGTTGGTGTGACAGCTTCATTTAAGGACATATAAGTTTGTCTCTGATAAACCCGCTGTATACCAAAAGGCAGACAGACAAAGTTAGCAACTAGCTGGTGAAGACTGTGGAACATCTAACAAACTATTTTGTCAGGGAAAAGAAAAATGACACAGCTGGTCATTTTTTCCAACTCTTAAAGCAAACTATTTTTATATTTTTCAGAGAAATTACATTTTAAGGTTTTGCGAGTAATGGTCCTCTCTCAGTAGCAAAGATGGAAAGAGGGTGACGCTGTGAACACCTCAACAAGTCTTAGGGAAGAAGTAGTGGTGACACACTGGCACCGAAGACTACGGTTCATGTCCTGTGTGCTTGCTGTACTATTCATATCTTTGGTGGTGTTGGAGCTTTGGGATGCTATGAACAGAGAGGAAATAACCAAATCCAGGGAAGCACAAGTGTTTTCGGTAATTATTTGTCCTACATGGAAGTTGAGACACTTTGTAAATATGATTTCTTTCAAAGCACCCAGCTAGCTCCAGTTTATACCCCCCATTCCTACCCTCTCCAAGAGGTAGAAGAGGTTTCCAAATGTACAAAATACAAAATGCAGTGGCAAACCATCTGAGGTCTGCAATAAATAGCTGAGTTAGTTATCTAAACTACAGTCAGTCTGAAGAGCATGTCAGTGTTACAGTTTTGCTTACAGCTAGTTATTCAGTGCACAGGACACTTTAAAGGACAGTGTCACTGGCCGAGTCGGTTGGTTGGTGGAAACCTGAGTGAGCTGAATGCTGGAGGGAACTCGAGAGTGGCTGCCCTTTAGGAATAAAATACCACATAGAGTATGGATGCTGTCTGTCTCTCTTCCCATTTGCAGAGCACATTTAATTTTTTTCAAAGTCACACATGACCTTTAAAACCCCAATCTCTTTAATATCAATTGTGATATACTATGCAGTATGCTGTTGATTGGAATACTGTAACCTCAGAGGTTTCTTTTATTGTTTCTTTCACATGACTCTACACACTTCCAAAACAGAAACCCCTTAAAAACATCTTTAACCAATTTACTGTAATAAACCACTTAATGTCAGCTCTTGTTGAGGTGCAGAGATGTACTAAACAGATTATTTCAATCCTGTGAGCTATTGTCATTTTAAGCAAGTTTTCTTTTAAATACATTTTTGACTAAAAGGGTTAATCACGCCTTGTGTTTTCTTTCTCCATTCCTCAGCTTCCCACCAGTATGTCCGTATGCTACTGGAAGCAGCAACCTCCTCTCAAGTGCCCTCGACTTGATGCAGATACATTTAGAGACAATTGAGCAGTACTGTAGTATATTTGTTCAAGAAGTATGATGTTACAAATCTACTTGCATGTGCATGTAAGAATTGCCTGCTATTGTAAAGATTGCTTAGAAAAACACCAACTTAAAAGCTGCAGCATATAACTAAATGTATTGTGCTAATTTTGAGAAGAAACAGGGTTTTTAGGTCATTCATCTTTATACGCATCAATTTGCTTATGTAGAAGCCACATCACCAGGGCTTTCATGACTCACGGTGAGCCGAGCTCTTTGCTGTCCTGGCTCTTAGATTATGGAGCAGTCGCCCTCTGGAGATCAGCAAACTCTGTGTTTTGAATCTCATCTCAAAACATATTTATTCACAAAGGCATTTTATTGATGCTTCCTTGCACTGCTTTTTTCTTACTCTGTAACAGTGTTTGCTTGTCTTTGATTTAAACATTTATTCAAATGCTTTTTATTGTCTTTTTTGTAACTGTGAAGCACTTTCTAACCCTAGTTTTGAAAAGTGATAAATAAAGTTTTACTTAATCACTAAATAGCCGCAAGACCAATTCAGGGTTTAAAGCACTCACTTTCAGAGCCAAGATGAACAGTATGTTGAGTATGTATTATGAGCAGCAGCCAACAAAGTACTGAAATTACATGGTAAGAAACAATAGTTTTGATTGTTTTGTTTGTCTTCAAAACACAATACTTCAGGATTTATCTTCATACCATTTGTGTTTTTAGTCTTTATAACTCTCACCAGTTGACTGCCTTCCTCCACCTGCTACAGTTTGAAAAACTAAACTGTGACAGTACTGTGGGAACTTTAAGACATAAATCGAAAGATAACTCCACAGTGCACACATTAATATTACAAGAGGTGTCACTGTTATAACAGTAAATCAGACGACAAAATATTTATATCTACCACTTTTGGAAATCCTAATTGCACCTGGATATCCCAAAGGTCCATTATTTATGAATGAGACTCCCTCTGTGAGTGTCCTGTTTTTACTTAGTCACATATTTCTTATTAAAGCTTGAATTACCTTTGCATGAGCAGCATATGTGATCTACAGTATGTGAAGTATAATGGGAGGAGAGAAAAGCAAATACAGAGATACAAACGGTATTTAAGCCCATTAAAACATGGCATTGAAGCACAATATTTCAAAAGTCAGTTTTCATCAGCTCACACTCTAATAATTATACAACATGATGACACAGATCAGTTCACTGTGGATAATCTCGTTGGAAAGATGCACACACAAGTAAATCCAGTAGAATAGAGGATCATACAGTTTATTCAACTGCCAGAGACTCAAATTCTTCTGAATTCACCCATAAACTCAAAGTTAGATCTATATATTTAATCATATTATTAGAATCTCATGGAGCATTAAACCATGTACGTACATGTTGAATCAGAACGTAGTCTACAGAGTCATAATCTATATCAATGGATATACAAAAAGTCAAAACAGTGAATGAACTAGAAAAGCAGCAAACAACATTTTTTGGGGACAAATTAGGATTCTGTTTTAGATTTTACAAGACAACACGCCAATAAATTGGGTTTATTGTTCTGTCACTAATTGTGTATAAAGCAGCTTCAGGCTACCTGATCCTTGAAAGATTTATTCCTGATGTGAAAATTCTTTGATCTTAAGTTTCAAATGATGGAAGTATAGTAATATTGTATACAGTATATATTACAATTTCCTGTTCAAATTCTCACACCCCATCAGCTCCGTTATTTCAGAAAACTCACCTTCTTACAATTTGTGATATTAGTGTTTTCCAAATATGCCTTTCTATATGCAAGATAGCATTTTATTTTCAAACTAATTCACAGATCCACTCCTTCTCAACCAGTCGAAAATCTTCATCCTTTCAAAAATCCAAGAGAAGCTGGCTGCAGACAAGATGGTGGACGTCAAGCGCGATCTTGTCTGCAGCCAGCTTCTCTTTGGATTTTTCTTCTAAAAAACATATCTGCCCTACAGAGCTCAATTTCTAAATACCATATAGGGATATCTTATGGAATTATTTTTGGTTAACCCTGTCCTCTGCATCCTCTTCACTCACACCAATTAACTTCATGTCCTCTCTCACTACATCCATAAATCTCCTCTTTGGTCTTCCTCCCTGTAACCTCACCGTTCCACCTGGGTCCCTCTCATTGACGCACATGTATTCTGTCTGACTGCGGCTAAGTTTCATTCCTGTTTTCCAGAGCAGACCTCCATCTCTCTAGATTTTCCTCCACCTGCTCCCTGCTCTCACTACAAATCACAATGTCATCCGCAAACATCATAGTCCATGGAGATTCCTGTCTAACCTCATCTGTCAGCCTGTCCATCACCAGAGCAAACAAGAAGGGGCTCAGACCCGATCCTTGATGCAGACCCACCTCCACCTTGAACTCCTCTGTCGCATCTACAGCACACCTCACCTCGGTCTTACAGCTCTCATACATGTCCTGCACCACTCTAACATACTTCTCTGCCACTCCAGACTTCCTCATACAATATTGTTTTACATATAAATGCAACATGATAAATGAATGGAAACTGAATAACAATCTCTAATAATAATGATAATATAAAAGTAAAATGATAAATGAAAAATGTGTATGTAGAATTGTTCATTGTCTCTTTTTATTTTTATGTCATTTCCTGTGATTTCAACAAATAAAACTAAAGATCAAAGTGACATACGCCTTTAAAAGAGGCCCCGCCCTCTCGATCACACGCATGCGCAGTGTACATACTTCCGTTCCTTGACGGCAGCTGCAAGTCAGGTGAGTTTCTGTTCAATGTGTTTGTGTGCCCCTTATCGACAGGCAGCTTTTCAGACTTTACACTGGGATAGAAACATGTCTCTGAAAGCCTCCAGACAGCACAGCGTGTCAGAAAACTCAGTCATCGCGGGTTTTAGGAGACACAACTCGGCCTCGAGCACTTCGCTGTAGGACGCGTCCCATTCAGATTCAGCTGAGGATAGACTTGTGTTAACACAGTTTGTGTTTGTCACTGTCCTTCCAGCCCAAAAGGTGCAGCTACATTTAAGGCTGTTTGCTGTAAAGTTCAGCATTAAATACCTTGCACCGTTAATTCTGTTTTGCCTACAGTGTGCAGGAAATATATTATCGTACCGGACTTGTCCCACATTACACATATTGCATATATCCAGTTTAGGAGGAAAGTGAAATTTCCAGATTCCATGTTGCCAGAATTTCTCATTTCAAGCATCCATTTCTGAATCTGTTATATACATACATACTATCACTCAGACTCAGTGCTGGAAAGTAAGTACATTTACTTAAGTACTGTCCTTAAGCACAATTTTGAGGTACTTCAGTATTTTGACTTTATGCAACTTTGTACATGTACCTAAGTATTCGCAGCTTTTGCCATGACACTCAAAATTGAGCTCAGGTGCATCCTGTTTCCACTGATCATCCTTGAGATGTTTCAACAACTTGATTGGAGTCGACCTGTGGTAAATTCAGTTGATTAGACATGATTTGGAAAGGCACACACCGGTCTATATAAGGTCCCACAGTCAACAGTGCATGTCAGAGCACAAACCAAGCCATAAAGTCCAAGGAATTGTCTGTAGACCTCAGAGACAGTATTGTATCGAGGCACAGATCTGGGGAAGGGTACAGAAACATGTCTGCAGCATTGAAGGTCCCAATGAGCACTGTGGCCTCCATCATCCATAAATGGAAGAAGTTTGGATCCACCAGGACTCTTCCTAGAGCTGGCCACCCGGCCAAACTGAGTGATCGGGGGAGAAGGGCCTTAGTCAGGGAGGTGACCAAGAACCCGATGGTCACTCTGACAAAGCTCCAGTGTTTCTCTGTGGAGAGAGGAGAACCTTCCAGAAGAACCACCATCTCTGCAGCACTCCACCAATCAGGCCTGTATGGTGGAGTGGCCCGACGGAGGCCACTCCTCAGTAAAAGGCATCATACTCAAAAAGACTTGAGGCTGTAATTGGTGCCAAATGTTCTTTAACATTTTAAGTATTGAGCAAAGGTTGTCAATACTTATATACATGTGATTTATTTATTTATTTTTTTTTGTATTTTATTTTGAACAAATTTTGCAAAGATTTCAAACAAAAATGACTTTAATCCATTTTGGAATAAGGCTGTAACATAACGAAATGTGGAAAAAGTGAAGCGCTGTGAATAGTTTCCGGATGCTCTGTACTTCAGATGCTGCTACAGCTGAGGTCTCAAAGATTCTTTATAAACTTGCAGCACATCTGAGATGATAAATTTAGACCTAATTAATTATCAATGTATAACTTATCTCAAGTCTCTGTCACCTTTCTAAATATTGTGTATTGATAAAACCGTAACATCAGGCTGTTTTTCTTGCTAGTTTATGTTAACAGCAGCTGAACCGTTTACAAACACAGAACGGAGTAGATCACTTTCATACACACAAGCTGTGCTTAACAATATTATTTATGAGGAATAATTGATGAATGTGCTGCCATTAGCTATATACCGTATATTGCCATTCATCACTGTGTCACTGCAGTCTAATCAAGGAATGATCCAGAAATATGTTCTCCTGTCCAGTGTTGTCATCTAAATCATGAGCAGAGGATTAGCTCAGGGGTTAATTTGATCATGACTGTAAATTATTTTTTGTTATGAATTAGAAAGTGCTCACTAATTACATGAATTGTAACAAAGTATTTTTAGCACACCATGATGGCCTAGTAAAAGGTCGTACCGTCACAGACTAACCTGAATATAGTTTTTTGATGACCATGCTCTTGTGTCAGCCATACGGTGGTAAACAAACACAACGTTGCTGTCTTGTGAAACCACATATCTCCAAATTTGGTGATTTTGAATTTTTCTATGGATTGAGAAAAGTCTCCTACTTCTTAAGATAAATAAATCATTTAAAAACTCACTTTTTGGAAAAATGCATTGTCACAAAGCTGAAAACTGGGCGGATTTCTTGACAATTTGGAGATACGTGGTTTCCACAGTACAGCAACAAAATCTTTAATCTAACTTGGACCCTCATGTAGTCGTCATATGAAAATGTTCATTATACTCCAGTGTATGCCATAATTTTCACATCTTATTAGAAGAGGCTGTATTGTAGAAAATCTCTTGTTCTCTCGAGGTAATCGCCAGTATTCAGACTCCCCTGTTGCCTGAGGGCACCACATCGCAATGAGTCGACGTTAGTAATTCAACACCACTCATGCATGTAGAGGAAAAAGAAGGGTTGCAGAGCAGGGCTTGGTTTAATTCACTGTGAAATGTACAGTTTGCAGATTGACTCTACCTGTGCCATGAAAGCAGGTCACATGAACACTGAACAGTCTGGTGCATTGCATCAAAACAGAAAGTGGATGCAGTTGTTTTTTTGTTTTTTTTTGTTTGTTTTTTTTTTTAAATCAGAGCATTTCTAACTCCTCTTGTTGTTTTACGACAACAGGTGTGGAGGATGAGCTCGGGCAATGGGACCAGGAGGAAAGTCGGCAAGCTGCAGCATTTCAACAACATGGTGGCGATTGACCCTGAAACACTGACTGAGATTCAAGGCCTTTTTGGTAAAGTTAGAACCTATGTGAAACCGTCCAATGGGGAGTGGCGAATCCCCGATCCAAACGCTGTTCTCAGATACTCTGCGGAGAAGCACTGCCGGCTGCAGGCCCTGAAGGCGTCTCTGAACGCTGTAAAGAACCAGCTCAGTGACAAGGACGTCCAGGTCTGGCATCAGCACACCAACTCCACCAATCGAGCCGGGAAGGTGATTGCTGCCGTACGTTCTGCTGCCAATGCGGAGATCTGCACTCAGGCCTGGTGCAAGTTCTTTGAGATCCTGGGAACCTTCACTCTTCTTCCAGAGGAGGCCCTTCAAAATGGAGAGCTGAACACGGTCCACCTGTGTGAAGCTCCAGGAGCCTTTATAACCGCTCTGAACCACTACATCAAAACCAGCGAGTCAACGCGCTACTGTGACTGGAACTGGGCAGCCAACACTCTCAACCCATACCATGAGGCTAATGGCGGGAGCACAACGATTGCAGATGATCGGTTAATCGCTAACACACTGCCCTGGTGGTTCTTTGGCTCGGATAACACAGGCAATGTCATGATCCAGAAGCATTTGCTGGAGCTGCAGGCGTTTGTGTCTAACATGCGTAGAGTTGATTTGGTGACGGCAGATGGCAGTTTTGACTGTCAGGAGAACCCAGACGAGCAGGAGGCGCTGGTGGCGTCACTGCATTTCTGCGAGGTCACAGCTGCACTGCTGCTCCTGAGCCCCGGTGGCTCCTTTGTACTGAAAATGTTCACCCTGTATGAACACTCCTCTGTCTGCTTACTCTACCTGCTGAACTGCTGTTTCCACTCCGTCAACGTCTTCAAACCTTCCACCAGCAAGTCGGGCAACTCTGAGGTTTATGTCGTGTGTCTGAACTACGATGGCAAGGAAGCTGTGAAGCCTCTGCTCTCAAAACTGATTCGTAACTACGGACCAAATCTGGCTGACCGAGAGGCGCTTTTCCCAAACTCTCTTGTCCCAGAGTTGTTTCTGAAACAACACGAAGAGGTGTGCATGTACTTCCACGCGCTGCAGGTGGAGACGATCACAGAAAACCTGCGACTGTCTGAAGGAATGAGCACCGAGCAGAGGCAGCGGCTCGATTACATCAGAGACTGTACGGCTCAGGAATACCTGCAGCGCTTCCAGGTAGGATGTTTGTAGACCATCACCTTGTCATATAATTGAGCTTCAAAGTTAATTCTTGACCTTTGAAACAGCAGCTGCCAAAAATGATTTCACCTAAAGGTCCATTTTGCAGCTGTTCTAGTCCTTCATCAGCAGATGGAGTTTGCCCAGCTGTCAAGCAATTGTAGATGCTACTGTTTTTTCTAGCACTTAACAGAGTTTTTGTCTATGTTGACCTAAAAATTAAGCTTTAAACTTTGAAATTGGGTTTTTTTTGGTCAATTGTCAGATGTTTATCACACTATTTGAACTCATTCTAGATTGAGTGAAACATTGCATTTGAAGTCTTCAGTTAAATTTTAGTCCTTTTTTTTTTTTTTTTTTTTTTAAATGTATTTTTGCAAATCGCAAACACAGAATGGACAGCTAGCGGGCCGTGAGGAGATATTCGCTGAATTTGACAAAAAGACGTGTATTGGATTAGAATCGCATACTCCACCTTTAACACCAGGCTGAATACCAGTGTTTTGCTGCCCTTTGTTGTTGAAAGTTTCAAGCCCGTTTCACCTTTGACCACAACCAGGATCACTGATAGGTGCAGTTGGGTGTGGTCAGAAGTGTGCTGTACCCAGCAGTGAGGTCACGGGGTCCTGGAGTCCACCTGCTTTTCACTGCAGCAAAGTGAAGTTAAACCACTCGAGGTCAGCAAAGACAAGACTTTCAGGGGGTGTTAAGTTACTCTTTAAGGTCTGGCCTGACCCTGTGGTCCACTGAAGTGCACTATTGAAGTTTTTTTGAGGAATAGTTTGATCTGTAAAATGACACGTCATCAAAGGTTACCAGAGTCCAACTGATGTCTTATTAGGTTATTCAGTCTAACAGTCAAAAAAAGTAAAAATGTATTCAATTCGTAATCGTATGAAACCAAGAAAAGCAACATTTTATACAACTAGCATATGTTTTGCTGCTAAATGATACTGATTAATATTCTGTCACAATTGTCATTAGTTTATTTTTAGTAATGCTAGGGATGGGAATGTTGGTCGGTCCACCACTTCCAGACGGTCCAGACAAATATCTCTATCTCAACAACTATTGGATGGATTTCCAATATGGTGCAGATATTCATGGTCCCCAGAGGATGAATCCTATTGACTTTGGTCCCCTGACTTTTCCTCTAGCGACACCAGGGGGTTCACATTTATGGTTTTGAGTGAAATGTCTCAACAACTATTGGATGGATTGCCATGAAATTTGGTACACACATTCATGTCCCGCTTAGGATGAATTTTAATCACTTTGGTGATCCTCTCACTTTTGGTTTAAGACCAAATATTTGCAAAATTAATAACATTCCCATCAGCCTCAGCTGTACTTTGTTTTGTGCAAATTAAGAAATGTTAATTGCATGCTAACATGCTACACTAAGATGGTGAACATGGTAAAGATTATTCCTGCTTAGAATCAGCATGTTAACATTGTCATTGTGAGCATGTTAGTATGGTTACTTTACCTGGGCCTATGTACATCCTCACACAGACACTAGCATGGTTGTAGACTCTTATTCTTGTTTATTGATTAGCTAATTGGCTAATCACAGTACAATGCACAAAACCTGCCATTCCTTATTGGTGAGATCTAATCAAGTTGCAGATAATTCTCATGGAGGAAACTTTATACCTGTGACTCATTTTGCATTGTCTTTTGTAAAGTTGCTGAATGCTTACTAAGTAGCAAAAATCCTAAAGCAGTCCCCCCCCCCTTTGAAATCCAACATTGGTCTCTGCTTTCATTGTAGCTGAATGCAATTAAAGCTTTCTAAAAGTCTAAAATTGAACTTGATCCATTGTCTCTGGCATAGGTGAGCTTCCTTCCCCGGAGTCGATGGATCTCTCGCAACACGGTGAGTCCCGCCTGCTGCAGTGTCTCAGTGGGCCGACCTCTGGGACAGAAGAAGCAAACAGGCTCCTTCAATGAGCGGCAGGAATTGCAGACCCTGAGCTGGAGGGAGCGCATTGAGAGGGGTTGCTATGCCACCTTGGTACAGAGACACTACACTGAGGCTGGTGGGCAAGGCTGCGTGCTGGAAGGACCGCTGTCTGAGTGTCACATGGATTCATGGTACGTTATCGTGGGGGCTGCTCTGCCTGCAGTCAGAAACTCTCCGTTCTGTGAAGGAGGATTGTTAAACCACTTGAATGAAGCCCTGATGGACACAGCAGTAGACTGGACTCGTGTACCTCCCTGTGACTCTTGCCATGTGGTTTGCACAGCCTCCATCTTGTCCAACATTGCAGATCTTTGCGTCTTCACAGCCGACAGTGATGGGAACAAAAAGAAGAGGCAATGTCTGGTGTTTGGCAGCCGCTCAGTGTGGGGTGCCTGTGAAAGCCAGCTTGGGGATTTAGTCTTAACATTTTCTACAGAGCCTTCATTTCCTCAAAGATTGTGCAGCATGCTGCATGACGGGGTGCCGCTGTACCAGCAGCAGCTCTTAGGTTGTGTTGTGTTTTCCCTGCAGACCCTGAACTCTGGGGATGCCCTGCTGCTGCCTGTGTTTTCTGCCCTCACCCGTGTCACCGCAGCAGTTGTGCTCTGCCTGCATGTGTGTTTTTGCTCAGTCACGTTCAGGTGCCCCCCACCCTCAGGCATAGTTGGGACAGTTCTTGTGTGTATTGGTTTCTGCCCTGAAGCTGCTGCACGAATACTCCCTGTTCTCATTAACGTCCATAACTGCATGGGTCAGTTATTAAGAGGAGAGGACGACTCGGGTAAAAATCTGCCGCCTGGGTGTGACAGACAGGTGCTGCAGTTTGTTCCCATGGAGGAACTGCTCACAGGAGGACTGACTGAGTTCCTGTGGACCATGAACTCTGAAATCATCCAACAGAAGCTGCATTTGCTCATGCAAACATAGTGCAGTTTAGTGAGCTGTGACTCTGGGGTACATACTATCGCTTCAAAAGCTGTGTCATTGTTAGTCTGTTTTATTCTTGTTTTATCAGCAGACTGTTAACCACATGAGCTTCCAGCAGTCTGTCATTGAATCATTTTTGTCTGCTGATAGTAAAATGTTACTCCACTGATTTAGCTTTGCACTCCTATAATAATGGTTGGACTCACAATGGGTAATTTTAAAGACAGGATCAAAATCGATGCAGCATAACCAGAGATATCATCTTTTTTTTAAATTCCACACATTCTTCTTCCTTGTCAAAACCTGTCGCTTACATTACCTCCAATGCAACTCAACCGCTGACAGTTCGATCAGAGATTCAGGGGTGTTATGCTATGCGGCTAATGTAGCCTAGAGCCGCTAGCCTCAAGCAGAGATGAGGAGCGCGAGCTACAGAGGTCTGGTAAGCTCACTTCTTTCCAACTCCACACCCCCAGATTTTTTTCATTTTCAAACTTGTAGTCTTCAGCCCCAACTGACGCTGACTCAAGTGACATCACTTGAGGACATTTATCAGATTTCACACATCTCCCTCTGGAGACACAAAAGGCTTTATACAGCTTTTTTCACATATGCAGTAGCACTCCCCATCAACTGTAACCAGACTGATGTGTAAAATCAGTGGAGTCTAATAATGATGCTCACCAGCAGCGATGGTATTAAACTAACTGCTGTATTCTACATATTACACTGTGTTTTCAATGCTTTTATTTATTAAGGATCCTCCAGCTGGTGTAATGATGTATTGGATACAGTATCTAAGGGATGCTTCTGGGACTTAATGTAATGATGTAAAAGTTAAAATGGCTGACTTTTGAAGGATGGTGCCATGTAGCCAGCGGTTTAAAGGACATTTGGACACTGTACCATTTAGATTAGCATACCACATTAGAGCCTGACAGATACTTTGGCATGACCGATTATATTGGCCCATTTTAAAGTATCACAGATTGCAGAAATTGTCTGTCACGTGTACTTTTTTTTTTTTTTTTTTTTTTTTTTTAATTCCATAATTTTTATTATTATACTTGATGACGGTCAGGGTAGAAGTTTATCCCATTACTTATTTGGCAAGAGGAAATAAGATGAATATATAATAAATTAGTTTAGAGGCCAACTGATACTGGAATTTTGAGTATGATGGCGATATTGATTTTATTTATTTATTTTTTTCAGAGTTTAAAAAGTCCAATAACAATATATTATAGGTATGCATTTGGTTGTTAAAGAATTGGGCCTAAGATATGAGCTGAGTGTAGAGCTGCTATTTCTTAATTTGGTGGTTCGTTTTTATATTTTACACAATTTATTCATATAATCATTTATTTGATAATGTCTTTATTTATGTTAATATTGAATGTTTTGGGATTCCATAGCTGAGCTGGACATTTGATGTTTTGGAGTTGAAAAATAAACTTGCCAGTGCTCTCTATCTGTGTAATGGTGACACTATTTCTGAAGTACATATAAATGCTGATATATCACTGATGAGCTAAAATCAGCCAATAATATCTACCATGCTGATGTATCAGTTGTGCTTTAATGCAGATGTCCAAACTGATGTTAAATTGTAAAAGGTAAGCCTTCACTTCATCAGTTAGGTCTCAAACGTCTTTATCGTTTCAGTTCCAACAAAATGTATGTGTGCTATGTACAAAGCTTTTGACAACCTGTAGACAAGAACAACTTTGTCTGATGACACAAACTTGGAGTGCATGAAAATGCAAATTGCTTTCAGTACTTGATCAGCAGAACTCATCCGTGGCTAAATTCACTGAGGATTTTAGGGAGGCTGAATAAACAATAGTCCAACCCTCGGCACCAAACCCCCTGTCAGTCACAGATGGTTTGTTTTGAAATCCACATCACAAAGACCCTGGAGTTTTACCCTGAAGTGCCTGTTGTGTTTTACAAAACATTATTTCATTCCAGGAAGTTGGGGATCTTTATGCCATAATGCAGTTTTTAGTCGACTTCCTGTTAACCAATTATTTTCTCTATACAAATGTGAAACGATAGCCTGCGTGCACTAAAATGTTTTATACTGCTTGAACTATACAACAAGGGAGCTGTTGAGAAAAGAAACATACATATGTAGCTTCAATAAAAATATGCTGTATTTGTTTATTTGTAGTTTTTTATTTTTGGTTTATAATATCAGTACAATGTAACTGAGGAGTTTTATTACAAAAAGAATAAAAATGTGCACTAACAAATAACATGAAGTCTAGGTTTTCTGTTCCCTGAGACAGCTGAAATGTCACTACATCTTCTAACTGAAAACGAGGACATCTGCATATTGATTGAAGCTTTTGTAACAAGCCTAGTGTTCATACAGAAAACCTCCCATTTCCTTCTCTGAAATAAACACAATGTGCTTTAGTCAATTCAGTAATTTGTAGTAGAAAATATCTTCAGATACTGTTTCAGAAACAAAACTACAAGTCTACCACTTGCTTGCAGTCTTGTCAGGCTTTAATGTTCGTTACACACTAGAAAACAACACTGAGAGATAAGATTGATGAAAACTGGAGTGACAGCTTTGCTATTCTTAGTTCCTTAGCAGAAGCACTTCTCATGCAGGTGCACTGGAGATGACTCTCATTGATCCAATACTATTTTCAAGCAATTCCTAGATTCTTACCACTGGTGGGGCTTAAACGTAACTTCTGGCCTGAGGGTGGCACCAGAGGAAAGATTTATCTTCTGTACAGCGGCCATCTTAAGACATTTCAGACTCAGTTTGTCAGGCTCAGCTCCATGTTGTCAGATTTTACTTTGGTTTCATTTTCGCCTAAAGCAGCGGTTCCTAAACTGACTAGAGACAGTGAGTTCTTAAGATAAATGTTTTTTTTTTCTTACTAAAGTGAAACTTGTGGACAAAACAAGATCACTTAAAACAGCATAATTACACGGATCAGAGGTGCAGGAAGACCATTGTGCATCTCTCTGTGTGATTGTATCACTTATCGTCCACTGATGCCTTTCAGACTCGCTGATTTGAACATTTGAGTGTGTTGGTGAGGGCTTTACTATATGTGCATTTATATACTGTATACAGTTTATGCATGTACAAGTGTGTTTTAGTGGGTTTTAGTACGTTTCAGGGTGAGCTACTGTAGTGATACTGTAGTGAGGAATGTGGAGCCTGTATGGTGGGACTGCAGATTTACAGTACGCTGACACAGCCTGAAATAAGAAATAGTGTGATTGTATTTGGTGTATCTGTTAATGTCAGATAACTGTTGTAACAGTCTTATTACCTGTGATATCTATGTCTATCTTTATGCCACTGTCATTCATTCATTCATTGTACTAAGCTAGACTGCCACCACAGCCATATCTCAGCTGCTTTACTTTGTGTAATGCAGGCATTGGTGGATATGTTTGGTAGATTTTGTGATCGTTACAGTGCCTGCAGACGGAGCTGATACTTGAATGCCGATTACCCAAAATTCCTCAGCATCTGTGAACAAGGAGAAGAAGATGGAGTTTGTGGAGGCATCATCATCCATGCATAATCTCCTGCAGCATGTCATCACCTCCTCCACCTGCTAATGAAAAACTGACCAGACGTTGCATCTTAAAATAGAAATGAATCCTGCCTGCAGTAGGTTCACTTTAGAGGTCACAGACAGCACAAACACAATACAAACCACCTCAGTAGGTCAAAAGAGAGATCAATCTCTGATCTGTTTATTGCCAATTTGATTGTTGTCCTCTGTGTTCAGCTCATTGTTTTTTCCCCTTTGGACCAGTCCTGATATAGGTTAGTATTTTGGGTCAACCTCTTATCATACAAAACTCTCCAAAGGTTACTTGCTGGGTTTTAATTTGTCAGTTTAATACCTCCAGAGTTTCTGCTCTTGTGATATTGTGGATTACAGTTGAAAACTGGATCAGAGAGCAAATCAGCAACTCATCTTTCACTAATCTCTCTCCGTGTTTGTCCGACTCCAGCGACACCACCGCCCACACAAACAATTCAAATCAGACACATTCATACAAATTGACGATTTAGGAGATTTTTCCCTCATTCTTTACATGCACAACAGGAAGAGAAAGCAAATAAATATTGTACAGTGAGTCTCTTTAAAATGTCAACCCCAAAATGGTGAGGTTTCATGAAAACAGAAGTTGTGTTAGACAGAGCGTGTGTGTGATTGAGTCAAGTGATTGGGTTGTATTGTGTACCAGGAGTGTAAGCTGTCCTCTGTCCTGAGGTCAGTGTTCTTCTGTCACCACTCTGTCCTTTCCAAATACTGTTAGTACGCACACACACACACACACACACCAGCAAACCAGTATTTATATCTCTGCAGCTGATGCTGACTACAGTCCAATCTGTGAGGATGAAGTGATCAGATGGTGAACTCACTTAGAATTTATTCAAGGTGAAAACAAAACAGTTTTCTGAATTGATGTAGTTTCAAGTTAATTTAATTGTTTCATGTAAAGGTTGCTGACCTATAACACTGCTTAATCATTTTAGATATCATTGATGTGTGCACAAAGTAAACATACAATAAAACATATGTTGTATCATTATGTATACAACTATATGTGGTGATGAAATAGTAGTAGTAGTAGTAGACAATAAATAGAGAGATGATAAATATGGTGAAAAGAAAGCCAATAATAAATCAGATGCAAATTGACAATAATGAACCTTCAGGCAAGCAGTGAATTCCAGGACCACGCATCATAATACTTTCAGTACAACTGTGACAGAATGCAGTATCTGTGACTGAGCAGAGACTCGCTGTCTACAGAGAAAAGATGTTGACAGATCAGATGAAGTGAAACTCTCATTGTGCAACAAAAATAAGGCAGCAGCAATAAACTTGTGAGGAGGAGAGTTGTGTTCCCTGCAGAGTAGGGTGTGTTCATCACAGGAATTCAGCTCAGTCAGTCAATTGTCTCTCTGTGGTCTCATTCTAAGAGAAACTGTCTTGCTCGTTAGTCTCGCTTTGTAGCTGCAATCGCTAATCTGTGAGAGAAATAAAGTAGGCTTGCAGTAGAGACAGTATTAACATTCCTCAAAACATCCTCAGCATAACAAAATGACTATTAAACTCCTTGTTTTATTCTGTTCATGAGTCAACCGTCAAAGGAATAGTTGGACATTTTGGTACATTAGACTGAGAGTTAGATAGAAGATTGATTCCACTCCGCTGTTAGCATGGTAAACATAAAGCTATATCAAAGAGCTGGTTAGCTTAGCTTAGCATAAAGACTGGAAACGGGGGAAAAAGCTAGCCTGGCTCTGTACCAGCACCTCTAAAACTCAATGTTTAACACGTTATATCTTGTTTATTTAACCAGTACAAACGATAATTTGCCATTGTATGGGGTTATGTGCCAGACTATATCTTGGCTTATTGCAGTGACTTCCTGGAGTCTCCACTGGTTGCCTGGCAACCTCATGGTGATGGCAAGACTTCAGGAAGTTACTGTGAAATTCTGGTTTGTGGATTTTTTTGAACCTTTGGACAAAGCCAGGCTAGCTGTTTCCCCCTGTTTCCAGTATTTATGCTAAGCTGAGCTAACTGGCTGCTGGCTCCAGCTACACATGTAATGGACTGATTTAAGAGTGGTATTAATCTTCTCATCTAACTCTTACCAAGAAATTGAATAGCATACTTCGCAAAATGGTGCACCATATTGCTATAAATCGAAGCATTTACTAGAGACTCTCTAAATACTACGAATGAGAAAAGTTAATTTGGTTTATCTGCTTGACAACTTCTAACTTCATCACTTCAGTAAATATATTTCCCTTCATGCTATCTGGTCAGTTGATGACACTGTTGCTGTTACCAAAGCAGATGCTCTGCCAGATGCTGCGTCAGCTCTGCAGTACAACACAGAGAAGAGAAAGTCAAAGTGAGTCCTCTTCCTGTTTATAGCCATACTAGTGCCATGGCCACCACTTTGATTCTCTGGATCAAAGTGGTGGCCATGGCCATCCAGTGAAATATCTCAACATGTACTGGATGGATTTGCACAAATTTCTATACTGACATTCATGGTCCCAAGAGGATGTATCTCACTAACTTTGGTGATCCCCTGACCTCTAGCACCACCATTATGGAAGTTTGTATTGGACTTTATTATTTGTAACCCACAGAAGACAATCCACAAATGTGTACCATAATACACAAATATTTCACTATGCACAAACGTGTATTTTTAAATTTGTGTTGTGTAAAGTCTTATACACAAAAATATGGAATGATTTGCAAAAAAGCATAAATTACTCTGTAAAAACATATTTTAATTCCACAGAATATGATAGCGGTTTTACAAATGTAAATAGTTTCACCACAACAAATACATGTAAAGTGATATATATGCATTTGTGGATCCATTTTTACATGTGAAATGGGTTTTGCACATTTGTAGATTGCTTCCTGTCAGCTTGCGGGCCACGTGATATTTGTGACTTCCCTCCTGTTTATTTGTGTTTATTTTGTCCAGTTGGTACTGCAGCAAATCTGTAAAAAGGAATCTGTAAATTGAGGTGCAGAGTCATCGTACAACAGGAGAAAACCAGCTGGCTTCTACCAGGAGGTGAAAGACAAGGAGGAGCATCTTTATTTAACCTAAAGGTCACGATTCAGCATCGGGTTCATCATTGTCTTCTCCAGGTGAGTGTGCTATGCTTGCTTATACAAATCATACCTTGAGCCACTGCAGTCAACACTTATAAAGCGCCACATAGAATAAACCAGTTCATACAGGATGGTCTTATTTTTCTGGAGTCATTATAATAGCTATAATGTCACAACAGAAAATGAAATATGACAGGTAAGTAGCCTACATGTAGAGCTGTTAAGGGTTGGAGGATTTTGCAATAGTGGAGTGTGAGTCTTTATGCAGGATGAATGTTGAAGATGACAGTAATGTTTCAGGTCTAACTCGATGAGGAACAGAGTAGAAATAAACACACCACTAAGCAATCACAGTGAACATCTGCTCTCTGTCACAGCAACACTGCAGTGATGCAAACAAGTCGCTCTCGCTCCTCCTGCAGCTGTTGTCTGACAACAAACCCTCTTTGTCCCTCTCATAGACCAAAGATGGATCATCTAAAAACAGAGAGAGGATAGATCAATCTCTGAATTAGAAAAAGAGATATGAGCCATGTCACATCTGTGATGTGCAGTAGACACAAGCAATACTTTTACAGTATAAACAGGGATATGACCAAACACATTTTAAGAAAAAGTTACTTCCATTGCAGAGGGCTTTTAAAATTTACTGCCCAAAGCAAAGCCTTTTGAGCTCTGCTGAACAGTTACTGATAGTGATGAAACTCTATTTAGCTATTTTCTGCAGTATTAGAGGAAATGTGAAAATGGAAAAAACTAAGAGGGCCATAGATAAGAAGAATAGAACTGTAAAGATGTAATCCAGCCAGATTGTTGACTTAAAATCATATCAAATAAGATAAAAGCATTCCTGCTCATAAACCGACTGTTAAAGATAATGTTTCAGGTGATAAATATATACTGTGCTGTTTATTCCTATATTAATCCTCGAGACCTCACTGAAAGAATACACAGTTGGAAAATCGGTGGGAGGGAGGAATTCATTAATCCAACTTTCATTTGAGTTAGTGCGATGGTTTCAGTACATGAGGTTGTACAACGGCTTACTGTCTGTAGGGAAAAATTAATAACCCATTGGAGGAGAAAAGATGGATTTGGGGTCACAAATCTTTCATCGTGGCAGGTGTTTTCCACTCATAAACAACAACAACCAATTAACCTCTGACACACAGCCAGAATTGGAGTGTCAATCCTTGTCGATTCTTGAAATATTGCAGTTTAGTTCCTGTTCTAATGGCTGATTTTATGGACTGAGTATGTAAATCATGTTGGATAGTCTCAGATTTATTGCCAAAGCACAATGGTCTTTTAGCTTGTCTTCTTAAAATGCTAATCAGTTTAACTCTCCTCTCTGGTGCTCCTGCTTTTCTTTGACAATCATCTGTGCAGAGAAGAACCAGCAGGAAATGCAGTTCATGAACTGCGACATACAACTTCTGTCATACATGTGCTTTAAGTCTGATGGCACAGATGAAGCTGTGTTTACACTTACATCCAGGTAAGTCAGCTATCTAAATGTGTGATTATAAAGGTGCTGTGAAATTGCAGTCTGAAAAAAATTACTTGCACAGTTAAACTGAATGTTCTCAAAAAGAAATTTTATACGATCACATATTCTCCATAAGTCTTTTGTTCTGATGCCTTCAAAAATGCGCTTTAGAGGCCCTTTGTTTGGCATTAATAAACTTTTCTAAGATGTTTTAACACTAAATGTGTCATGGTTTTGGGTTTGTCTCTAATTGATTTCCTGTTTTATTTTGAAATACTCTCCTTCCCTCATGTGTCTGGTAGTTTTGCTTCCTGTCGTTGATTCAGAATCAGAAAGACTTTATTGATCCCCGAGGGGAAACACTTTTGCTACAGCAGCTCACTATTATGTCAGTGCACACAGGAATAGAAGTACTAAACAAAAAAATATAATACACTATAATACAGGTCAGAAAATAAATTAAGTACCAAGTGGGTATAAGTATAAAATATAAAATATATTTGTTTATTGCTTGATTGTTTTCACCAGTGTCAATTAGTTTCACCTGTGTCTCCCCTACCTGAGTGTATTTAGTCTGTGTTCTTCCTTTGTTCTGTGTCAGGCAGCCTTGCATTTGTATCCTGCATTTCTTGGACTATCTCTGTTTCGTTTAGACCTTGCTGGATTTTGGATTTTCTGCCTAAATATTTATGAATTTATTGCCTGTGTTCTGGACTGCCTTTTCTGAGTTTGATCTCTGCTTGCCTGTCAATCCATGTAAGCCCTTGTGCAGCCATTAAATCTCTGAACTGCGTTTCTCTGCCTCCGTTGTATGCATTTTGGGTCCTATTTGTGTTTTCCTGGTTCCCCTGCTTGATAAACTACAAGAAAATGAGGATTTACAGTGTTTACTGACTATTTGAACATTTTCTGAACTAAAAGATTATTGTTTATTTTATGTTTCTGTGCAGCATTATTTCCGTAAGGTACACTGGACGAGGACCTACATGGTCAAATGATCACATTGCTTCAACACTCACAAGTCAGCGTCACTACAAGGCACCTCAACACGAATAATCCTGTTTTTAACAGATTTGAAAAGGTTACTTAAAGTGACGTTTTATGAGCATAACAGATTTAAATGAGCTGCAAAATTCATTTTATATACATTTTAACATTTTTAATGAATGCAGACCATGTCACAGTTCTTTGCTTTTTTAGTTACGAACATCTGACTTAAAAATCACACACATTACACCAATTCCATTCCGAAACATTAACGACAGGATACCACATGATCAATAACCATTCTCATCTTACACACTCATTCGCAAAACAATTATTGCACATCCCCTGCAGCCAACAAGACAGTTCTTGGTGTTATGTAATTTAACAATCATAGATACAGTATGAATGATCTATGATGATGTGATCAATTTTGCACTGAGAATCTTGTATCAAAAGGTAAAAGCTGGAATTCAAGGCAGACAGTGTACTATTGTTTAATGTGACTAGAGGGATGGATTTTCACTGCAGAGATTTTAGTTGAATTGACAGATCATCATACCTTGCTATAATCCTGTCCCTTAGTATACTTTCAAGGACTGTTTGAAAACAAAAAACTCTTTAGTTTATGTGAAAATGCATCTGCTGATGCAGCTTGGAGCACAGACTTTCAGTGTGGGTTGTGGTTTGTGGACCAATGGTATTATTAAGAGCTGACCTGGGTGATTAACTCACTGCTGTGGGTCAACTGTATAATCAACATGATGCAAATACATGAAACAGTGTGTGTGTGTGACAGGGTGGAAGTATCCACAGACAAATGTCTCAAACTGGGTTCACTTAAAGTTAATTTCTTACTGAGAAAAATTGGATTGCATATTGGAAAGATACTTGAAAGTAAAAAAAGTTAAAAGTGTATAAAGTGTATTTTTCTTACTCTAATATATACACTGTAATGCACATCTTTGTAGACAGATACAGAAGATAGAATAATATAAAAGGAAGGTAATGGATGACTGTACAAAGTCAGTTACTTAAAGGACCAATGTTTCATTTGAAGTCTGAAAAATCACCTTTTAGATCAACTTTCTGCTGTCATTGCGTGTGAGTTTGCATATTTCTCTGTAAGGGTAGGGGTGTTTTAAAAAATCAGAAAAGTCTAAAATGTTAATCTGGTATGGCTAAAACCTGCCTGGCCTCCATTCAGAGCCAACAGTTTGCACTTTGAGCTCATTGTGTCATTTTCTGTCCAAAATAAAAACACGATGGAGCCAAAGCTTTAAATGTGCAGCTGCCAAAACAGTTAGTGTGTGAAGCTGCTGAGTGTCTGTTGGGTCACACATGTTTTCCAACAGTCTGGCAGCTAGATTATGTCCCATATGGCCCGCATTGGTTTTAGTTTAATTTCATTAATTTGTTTCAACACTTGTAATCACAGGGACTGATTTGACCAACTGTTATTTCTCTTACAATCACAATAAATGGCTGATCGATTAGCTCTTTCCCAGTGCTGTTTGCTGTACATTGGTGTCTCGCTCTCTCTGTCTCTTCCTCTTTGCTTGAAGGCACATCGATATAGACCTCCGTTCACCCGCTGAATTGAATTGACTCAATAAAAGGGATTGCCTGGACAGAGGTGGGGGCAGAGGGCACAAATCAGGCCTCAGGGACACTTGTTGTTGTTGGCATTCAATATGTGCACACACATATACAGTACACACCCATCTGAGGATATGTTTGCTCGGTATGTATACTGCGCTTTTATATGTGCATGTGGGGGCGCTTGTTGCGCATCAGTGCATTTGTTTATGGAGGCCTGTCAACTCACGAGGATTCATCATGGCGCTGAGCTCCTGTGCTTATACATCTTTTCCCTCCATGTCTGTGATCCATGTTTGTCTGCACAGATTCACATTTCTCATCCCAAAAAAGCACAAATGACGAAGAGTGGTGGATGCAGGCCGGGGTGGGACGTGAGCCTTTTCTCTGTGGTTGTGTGTGGGGCCAAAGATACCCTGGAAACCACCATCCACATTATTTGATGCATTCTGAGTCTGATCAACACTTGAAGTTCAGTTTATAAACTGATGGTTATAAAGGGCTCAATACTGCAAGACATGACCATGCTATTGATTTAATTTGTTTAGTCACCAAGAGATGTAATTATGTACAAATGTTAGCAGTGTGATTTGTTGTCCCACAAAACACACAGTTCAGGTGTGTACTACCATACATGTAACTCTTTATTTTCATCCTCATGCTTTACTCACAGCACTGCCATGCTTCTACCAATACCTGAGGAGGACAATTGTGTGACAACACACTATGAGGCAGTAGTACAGGTAGTGAGAAGGGACATGTGACATATAGAACGTCTCTGCGGTAAAATAACAACCACCTCAGCTGCATCAGGTAGTCTGGCTGTGTGACACAAGCAGTGTTTTCTTTGTGTCAAAGAATGTCAACAACCTCTGTAAGTATTTGAACCCTGTATATTTGTGATGTAATTGGCAGATTCAAAGCATTTAAAGGAATATTTTGCTTTCTTGCTGAGACTTAGATGGGAAGTTTGACACCACTCTCATGTCTGTATGGTAAATATGAAGCTACCGCCAGAACCCAGTTAGCTCAGCCTAACATAAAGACTGGAAGCAGGGGAAAACAGCTAGCCTGGCTCTGTCCAAAGTTAACAAAATCCACCTACCAGCACCTCTAAAGCTCACTCATTATCACGTTATATCTCATAAAAAACAATCTGTGTAAGAAGTACAGGTGGTTTTACAAAGGGATTATGTGCCTGACTATTTCTTGGCTGCACGTAGTAACTTCCTGGTGTGTTGTCATCATCATGAGGTTGCCAGACAACCAGAGACTGCAGTAAGTCATTGCTCCTGGTCAAGAAACAACCCCCTGTAAAACCACAACATGGCAGTTTTACACTTTATTTTTTGTACGGATTAAATATAGATATAAATAGATATTAGCACATATTAGTTAGTGAGCTTTAAAGGTGGATTTTGTCACCTTTGGACAGAGCCAGGCACATCGTCCTGCCTGCGTGCAGTGAGATGCCTCTCTCCTCACAACCGTTAAGCAAACTCAAAAATACTATTTTATCATGAGAAGTTGGCTGCCAAGTCTAACACCCGCAACTGGCAGTGTTTGCTGAGCTGCTATCACTATATGTGATTTTCTACATATTTGTTGTCTGCATAAATGTCATGCAGTAAATGATGATGCAGATTTTCTCATTGTAAGGTGTTTATCTGTTCCAGTGCTCTGCAGAAAAATAATCACAACAGAATCTGCCAAATAGACTGAAAATTGGATTCTGCTTTATCTGTTTCCAGCCTTTGGCAACTGTTTCCATCTCTGATGATCACACTATAGTCCATATTGTGCAGCTGATAAAAATGGCTGATTACTGCAATGAGGCACCCTGTCACTCTAATTTACACAGATAGTACACTCTCACTCTGACTTCTGCTCAACCGTATTAACGCCGGAGCAAATGTCTCTTGCAGTCAAATCCAGAAAGCCTAATTTAATCTACATGCACATGTCCTCACAAATAATCCCACATCATGATATTCATTCCTACCAACAATATGCACATTTGGTATTTATTGTTCCTCAGAGCATGTGATTAAGCAGTTTTGGATGTGTGTTGTCTCAGTGGCATCACATCAGTGAGGAGGACTTTGGTGTAATTATTATTTCAGCGATGCATTTCAGCTGATATCTGATTGGCTGCGTGATAATAAGCTTCAGAAGGGATAGACTTGTTGGAGGTATGGTAGTGAAAAAGTGAAAGTTCAGGTTTGGGGATGCCCTTTTCATCAGCACGTTAATATGCCTGTCCTGAGCGTCTGTGGAGCTAATGAGGTAATGGGTCACATGGGTCACTGCACTGTTATCCACAGAGGCCTGATTGGACAGCATCCATTCAGAAGAATGATTGTCTGCTGAATTGTATGTGCTTTCATGTGTCCTGATGCTGTATGTAGTGAATACCAGATGGAGGCATGTTGTAAGTGCAGTTGCAGTTACCCTGCATGCTAGATGCCTGCAGTTGTCTGTAGTGTGTGGAAGTGCAGGACTAAACCACATGGATGGTTCCTCACACTCATGAAGTTTGCATCTCACTCACTGAGTCTGGGTCAATATTAGTCCATCATAGTGGAATTAACTGACACAACGCTGTGTTTGATGGAAACGCACATCATGGTCATGACTGTTTTGGTTGGTCAGACCTCTGCTCAGGTTGAAGGTGGGCAAAACTATGCTGTTATGTACGTGAGGTCACCAGATTCATTTAACTATTGAGAGTGATGAGAGGTGTAATTTGTTCTACACTTACAGATGAGTCAGTATTTCAGTTATTAATTTTCCCTTACACCACATGACCTCTCTTCTCTATAATCTCTTATTTCTGTTTTTTCCATACCATGTCAGGTGTAGTTAATTTGCCAGGTGGGTCATCTCTTTGGTTCACGTGCTGTTGGCTGATCAGACATCAGTATGAGGCACGGAGAGATTCAACCATGACTGCATGCTGGAGGTTACTCTGTACACGCAAACATCAGAGGGGCTCATCAGGCAGCTGCTGTCCTGACACACACGCACACACACACACACACAGACACACACAGTATAGCGATGAGTGTGCCCTAACAGTACGCTAGTTAATGTTTGAGAGATTAATTTTGTGAGATATAATTTCTCACTCTGTTAATTGTGTTAGTACACTGGACTTTGTATCATGAGTGTTTCCTGCTAGCAAGGAAGGCAGTTGTGCAGCTGCATTTGTGTTATTTAGAAGACACTGATGTTTAATATAATATGCTTCAGCCTCCATATTTTTTTTCAAACACACAACAAACGTCTTATCATATAAACCTTGCAAAGCACAGCACCCCTAAGAATGAAACAAACAATATAAAATAAAACCTTTGGCAATTTGTTTTCTTACTCTTGCTTCTCAAAAGGTTCAAATTAAGGCTGAGTTCTCCAAAAAAAAATCTTTCTTTGGATTTATGTCAGAGTCTGTAAAAAAAGGAATAGGAAGCTCATCCTCGGAGGCTGTATGACAGCACGACTTTAGTTTTTAGAGCCACTGAAAACACAAAACGGATGCTGAATATATAGCTATGACCTTAATACTCACACAGAGAAGACCAATTTATTTAACTTGGACTATTAAAGCTTTTATTGTACTTTAGGTTGTACTTAATGGGAGGTGTAGAGAGCGTGAACGGGTAAGAAAGAGGCGTTGGCTTTCATTGATTCACGCAGGACAGATGTGGTGAAACAGCAGCAAACACTGAAGGTAACAATCATCCATAATAAAAACCATTAACCTGCAGTCACAAATTTATCTGTCTTCATTTAAGTGAGAATACATTTCAGTCAGTGTTCATTCAGTTTAGTTTGCTGCAAGAACAAGTACTACTAAGTCTGCACTCTGACCATGGGTTATCATTTCATTGTTTCTTAAATAATCAGTTCTTTTAATGCATAAACTAAAACAGGATTTGTGCACTTGATCCTGGATAATTCTGCATAACACCAGAGATTCTACATTGTCGTTGCATTTCATTAAATTAAATCAAAGTGAACTGAAAAGCCTCTTAAACACCTTGCTGCCTGCAACATTTCCTCATCCTGCTTTCTCTTTCCATGTTAATTATCAACAGCCAGTTTGAACTAATCTAAATTTCACATGATATATTTAATACAGCATTAACAGGATTGCATAATTATCCGTAATCTGCAATCCACAAAATGTATAATGATTGGCATGCAAAGCTAACACCGCAGCCTTCCTATCGGCTGCCTGTTTGATATTCATATTGTATGTGTGTATGTGCGCATATGTGTGTGTGTGCGTGCAGCACGTGTCCGTATTATATGTAAGTGCATTAGTGTGCGTGTTCAAGTCCACCTGACACTTCTATTTGAAAGGTGATCAGAGGTCCATTGACATCTTTGTCCCTTATCATTCATCATTGCTGTTCTCATATCCAACACACCTCTCCATTATTCATCCCATTGCTTCACCTCCAACACTTCCAACAGAGATGACTCAGAACTGTGCAAACAAATCCTATAAATTCTGTAATTATTATTCATAGAGTTTAGGCTTTACAATGGGAGTTCCTATAAATATCTCCCCCCACTCTGTCTATTTTCTCTCCCTCCCTTTCTGTCTTTTCCACATAAACATTCAGTAGTTGTACATATACACTTATCCTACACACACACACACACACACACACATATTATCTGCCCTCTCCAACTCTCTCTCTGTTTTTGTTTTCTTCCGTTTCTCTCTGATCAGCAGCACACAGCTCTGCAGGGAGGAGATAAAGTGTCTTCTTCTTCTTCTTCATCCTCTCCATCTTAGCACCCCCACCCCACCACCACCACCACCACCACCACCACAGCACCCATCCTTCACACCAGCTTGTGGAGACCGGAGAGGGATGCACCACATGTAGGAGGGGGTGATGAGAAAAAGATAGGAGGAGTGTATGGCGCATCCTGCAGAATGAACAAAGGATGCTGCTGCTTGGATTCACGCCAAGTATGGGTTCGATTGGCAGAGGAGACTGAGTGCCCCTCTGACCTCTGCAGGCCAGAAGGAGTGATGGAGGGTGTGAAAGGTTGAGGGAGGGAGGAGATGAAAGTAAAAGCTAAGAATGGAGGGAGGGTGTAAGTGACATCTGATGGGTAAAATCAAAAACTCAACAGAATGTAAAGGAAGAAGTGATTTGGAAGAAAATGTGACATGAGATGCACATCACTGCACAATTGTTTTGAGTTCCTCCTCCTGAGGTATTGTGGCCCCTGGGATAGGACATTTAATTTATTCAGGCTTTATTTGATAATTCACAATGCAGAGAGCTTTCGTATTGGAAGTGACGGGGGTGACATAGATCCTACAAGATCCACTGGAGCCAGCAGGGCGCCCGCTGAAGGATAAATTGTTTGATGTAATTTTCTCCTCGTGGGAGCAGCAGGATTGGATGATGTATAATGATCCTGCTATCAAACCAGCAGCCTGGACAGCAGCTAATGGTAATTCATTTGCAAAGCCCAGGACAGCCTTCCTCCTCCTCCTCATCCCTGCTGTAATTGGTCTCCTGCCTGTGGGCTGTGTTCACGCTGAAGGCGCCCCCGTGTGGCGGGCAGGAGAAGCGCGCCCAGGAGGTGGGGGTTTAAAAGCCTCAACTGAGGAGGAGCTGCCCACAGTACCAAGGAGCTCTACAAAGTTTACCTCTGACTAACACACTCGACTAACAGGAGGGAGAAACAGCAGAGATGGCAACTCAAGCACAGCAGCCGCCCCACCTGCACCTGGCTGAGATCACCGCCGCGCAGTTCATCGACATCTGGAAACATTTTGACGCAGACGGTCAGTGCGCTCAACTGTCCACCAGGCTGATGAGTGTGGAAATAATTGAGTGGTCAATTAGTATTTATTAGATTTATTAGTACTTATTTATTCATTAGCTAAAAAATATAATTATGAGAAATGTGTGTTATTGGAAATTCACGTTTTTCTTTACTGTATTACAACAATTTCGTTCCAGTGATTTAATTCCGCTTCTGTGTTTTAAAAGTAATCCAGTGAAGCGCTTGTTTGAAAATCATGAAAATATTAATCTTACTAACTACTGTAAAAAAATGTATATATATATTCGCTCCAGCTAATATGAATCGAATACGACCTATAAAGCAAATATTTTTGATTTAAAGTGTTGATTTTTTATTTACTTGATTTTTTTCGTGTCTACTGTAAAACCCCCAATAACGAGTGTTTAATGCTCTTATGTACATCCTGTAATATCATGTATGTTGTGACTTACTACATTTGCTGTGATTTAAATGTGTGAGAGGATCTACAGTGGTTTTTAAAACTATGATGGGAAAAAATGTAATGACTGACAGAGTGAAGTTAAAGAGAGGAGGCTGGAAACGAGGGAGAGGAGAGAGTGAAAAAAATAAGAGAGGGGGCTGAAAGAGAAGAAGAATGAGAGAGTGAAGGAGAGATGGGGGAGGGAGGGATAAAAGGACGCAGAGGAGGGAGGACGGGGGGGGCTTCTGAATCTGAGAGCTTAATGGGAATGAACTGTGTGTGTGTGTGTGTGTGTGTGTGTGTGTGTGTTTCATATTCTTATATCCCGGTGGGGACTTTAACCTGAATGCACACTAACCTAAATGTGTGTGTGTGGCAGTGGTGGAAGACATACGCAGATCCTTAACATCTAGTTATACCACAATAAAAACATAACATGTTACAAATAAAACTTCCAAATTTTACTCAAGTAAAAGTAAATAACTGAACTCAACATTTTTATGCTGTTGTGAAGTTAAATCTATAACAATTAGAGCTGAAGTGATTAGTTGATTAATCAGTTAGCTGATCAACAATTTTGTTAATTGCTTAAGTTGCTTTTTTTTTTTTTTAGAAAAAAATGCCAAAATGATCTGTTCCAGTTTCTCAAATCTTAATATTTGCTGGTTTTATTCTATGATATTAAACTGAACATCTTCTGGTTTTTAACTGTTGATCAGCAACACAAGTAATTTGAATGTGTCAGTTTGGGCTTTGGGAAATTGTGATGATTTTTTATTTTTTTTATTTTTTTTACTATTTTCTAAAATTTTATGGACAAAATGATTAATCAATTAATTGAGAAAATGATCAACAGATGAATCGATAGTGGAAAGATTTGTTAGTTGCAGCTCTAATAACAACGCATATATTATAAAATTATCACATGTAAGATCTTAATCTGCAAAGTAACTCCAGCTGTCAAATTAGTGTAGTGGAGTAAAAAGTACATCAGTTGAATCTGATAAAGTAGAAGTTTGAAGTAACATAAAAATGGAAATTCTCTGTAAAAGTACCTCAAGATTGTACTCAAGTTCAGTAGTTAAGTACATTTACCTTGTTACGTTCCATCACTGTAACAGTCTGATTCAGGTCAGAAAGTTGTCTGTCTCACTATGAGCCACTCCGGCTTTAGTGATTTTCATGTTGCATGTTCATGTGCAAATTGAAGGATTATTTTCTGAAGCTGTTCAGTAAAAACTCTGACCTCTATTGTTAAACCCTTTGGAAACCCTGTCCGATAAACTCAGTTTATTTTCATGTTGTTCTGCCGATAGAGGCGCCAGATCAGAAAACACTCATATGGGTCATTTTGGAAGGACCATAGACTGTATATAAATAGATCTTTATATACAGTGAATGGCAAATGAAAAATTTCAAAAACCATGAATCTTAAAACAGGTCACATTTTAAAACATTTACAGTCGTGTCTTACTATGTAATGAGAGAAAAAACAGATAGTTAGTGTAAATGGCTAACTGATCAATGGCTAATTGATCCAGAACTCACGACTGCAGTGACTTTTTTTTTTTAACTATCATCTTCAAGCAGCTCCACTGGAGACGTTCAGGGGTTAAGTTTTCAGCTCAAGGGTAGCTCACCACCATAATTATTTCCCCACCTAAATGGGTAAGATCATGGGTCTGAATTGCATAAGTGACAGAAATACGTTTGCTTTTTTTGGGCCCACAATATGAAGAAAAGCTAAAACCTCCCTCCTGAGTTTGAAAAAATGTTTTGAAGCATTGCCTTCATCTAATATCATCTGATACCATCATTAATACAAAAACCATGGGGCACGCCGGTAGCTCACGTGGTAGAGCGCACGCCCCATCTGCCAACGCAAACTCCTTACCGCAGCCCGCGGCCCTTTGCTGCATGTCATCCTCTCTCTCCCCCTGTCATGTCTATCTTTGGCTGCACTATGAAATAAAGGCAAAAACATAAACCATCAAGCTCATGATGCTGCAAATAAGAAGTAGACCAAGTTTAGACCATTAAGTTTGTAATTCCACAGACCTCATGGTCTTTAGTTACTACTCTTAGTTAGTTACTACTACTTTAGTTTTTTTACTGGTAAAATAAATAAGTTATTTGGAAAATGGCTGATCCAGGGGAATAGCGCCTTGTCCCTCATCACAGAAATAGTCTCACTCAAAGTAAACACAGAATCTTCTGTCCTCTCGCTATAAATTGTCTATTTTTGGGGACGTCTTGGTAATGGATTGTTGTTGGCTAAGAGAACATCACGGCAACAACAGGTTGTTTTCTTGACTCCAGCTGCAGCACAGCAGCAACCGACAGGACCGGAGCGCCTATTGGCTGAGGGGAAACTGGGACAAACAGAAACAAGTGTGAATCTGAAGGAAGGATTTCCAGCAACGGTGTGAAGTCTTCAAACCTGTGTGGGCTTTACATTTGTTTTCAGTCATTATGAGTTTGGCAGCTGGGTTGTTTTCAAAGTGCCGTTGAGCAATCAGCAGTTGAGCTGTGTTTGAAAATGTTGTGGGCTGCATCTGCTCAGTATGCAGTGTGCAGTGGTGCGCTTCATGTGGCAGCTGAGATTTGTGTTGCAGCTAAACTCTGGCAGTGAGCCCCAGTGACCTGAGAACACAGTTACTTATGTGGGCTTTATTAGAAGTCACAGGACTTGTACACACTCATACTTCATCATAGATTATTTGTTCCTTGCTTTCCTCACTTAGGACACTTTGTACTGTATTTAATCAGTTATGTATCCGATTATGTGATAGCAGAATCCAGAAGAGTAAACTGGACGTGTCTTTTGTCAGGTGAAAAGGTTAGATAACATTTTCATATATCATTTTACACAATTTCAGGAGACGATGCTGTAACAGTACAGCGTCGAGGTTGACTTAGAATTTACTTAGAGTCAATCAGAGCAAGATTCGTCCAGTTATCTGGCCAGTAGTTACTGTATCTGCACTGTACGTACATGAATAGGAAATGGCCGTTTCCATGTCCTTGAAGGACAACAAGAACGCATTCAAATACACACAAATACTCACTATTTGCTTTAGAGGAGTACGGGTCTTGGCCTAGAGTGTTACCCACCAGTCTGTTGATGTTGTTATACACAATAAATTGTGTATATTCCCCTTCTTGCATGCTTTTTGTCACACTTGATCTGCCTAAACTCTGCAGTCCCAGCTGAAAAGGGCCAGCTAAGCAAGATGGATGCAGCACTCAGTAAAATAATTACTGCTTTAAAAATAGTTTGGAGTAATGTGATTTTGTAGTTAATAGTCATCCCCTCTAAATTAAGGCACAGATAAATAATAACTTCACAAGTGTCTGAATTATATTGAAGATACTACAATATACAATCTTTTTAGGGATGGCAATGTCGGTCGGTCGGTCGGTCCACCACTTTGGTCCCGACTAAATATCTCAACAACTATCAAATGGATTGCAATAAATTGTTGTTCAGACTTTCGTGGTCCCCTGACTTTTCTTCTTGCGCCACCATGAAGTTAATATTTGTGGTTCTGTTTGAAATATCTTGATGGCTGTTGGATGGAGTACCATGAAATTTGGTTCACAGTTTGGTGATCCCTTAACTTTTCATCTCATGCCATCATCAAGTCAAAATTTGATCACTTATCAGTACTTTGGTTTATGGCCAAATACCTGCAAAACTAATGACATTCCCATCAGTCTTAGCTGTATTTTGTGTTTAATGCTAATTAGCAAATGTTAGTATGCTAACAAGCTAAACTAAGATGTTGAACATGGTAAACTTTATCCTGTAACTGCTAAACATCAGCATGTTAGCATTTTGATTAAGATTTAATTGCAATTTTGAAATTTTCCATTGCTTAAACAGAAAGTTCATATTCATTCTTTTCTTTGTCAAACCTGAACTGATGTAAGACTTTAGTGTGAAGAACAGAGTGTGAAGATATAATATAGTGATATTGTTTATGTCCAGATTGTGGCTCCCGACAGGCAGCTTTTGGAGTTTGGGTGTTATAGAAAGTAACATAGTGAAGGATTACTGTGCTCACCATTATTTAACTAAAAATCAAATGTGCAATTTGAAGCAACCTGGCTAACACTCAAAGTCAAAAGTAGTTTTTTTTTTTTTTTACTACATGTGACGTTTTAATTATTATTTAAAATAAATTTTTCGTCCAGTGTTTTCTTTATATGTCAGTGCTATTGAAGATGCAGATATGATAATTTCATTGGTGGAATGTCTTGCTGATTTGATATCTAACATTTCTTCCCAGGCGGTACAGAATTTGATTATTTGGCCAACAAGGGGTAATCCAGCCATTACTCAGTTTGAATGCTCACTGATGATAAGAAATTATTAGCAGTTAAAGTTTGAAAGTGAAACTGAATTGAAGATGAATGTTAGGTTATACTGAGTAAATGCAGCTTTGTATCGGCCTGCTTTGTTTTCCACACCCAAAGCTTTGTGCTCATGCAGTGATTTGTTTATTTCTAAAACACCAGCTCAACCGAAGCACAGATGGTGACATGGAGCACCTATAAAATACAGTGTGCAATTGAATCTGGGAGGGGGGGATGATCAGAAAGGAAAGGAGATAAGAGGATAAGAGATTAAGAGATGAAGAGGACGGCAGGGTGAATGCCTGCATTTTATTCTGTACATCTGTATTTTATTCTAAATTAAAAATAACAATTTTATTAAAGTCTATTTTTGTACGATAAAATGCATGAACCCCCAATCCCTCTGCACAGACTGTAGACAGTTGGGACTCACTTATGATTAAAAAGAGAACGCTGAATGTCCTATATGTTACCATTTGACTTGCAGGGAAAACAGTGGAGTAAATTATCATATTGAATCATCTCCTGTCATGTGGCTGTCATAAGAAGTACAAATCCAGAAGCAGGGACAGAATGCCCCAATAAGCATCAGTCTGACTGCCCACTTTCACCCTCTTAGCCTAGAAAACACTCATTATACTGCTTACACTCCAGCTGCACTGGACGCTTGTGGGGGGGTTTTCTGCTGCAACACATCACTGAATCTTCACAGTCCCTGCCACTGCTAAATGCCAATTTGGCACGATATATGAACGTGAATAGAGAATATTCTCTAGACATGAGCTGTTTTTGTGCGGCATGCGTTCAGTTCATCAAAGCGTGTTTTTAATTAAAAGTTGTGTAGAGATGATATAACGTGTTAATCTTGTTTCCCAGTGCTCCGGGCTTCACTCAAGACAAAAATATTGACGACCTAGAATTGTGATTTGACTTGCACTAAATTCAGGGTTAAACCAACCAAATACTCTCAAAGAAACTGATTTAAGTACAGCTGTAAGTATGTATATGTTCTGTATACAGTCCAAGTAAGCAGTTTAGTCCAAGTAAGCAGTTCTGTAAACTGCTTACTTGGATCCAATCACAGAAGAACTTGAGACTGGACTCGCACTCAAGGTTTGATGACTGTTCCAAAAATTTAAACACCCCCAGTGAACTTTAATCTTTCATCCACATCTAAGTCTTTCATCAAACTTTTGAACGGTCAACAAATCTTCAGGCGACTTAAAAGCTTCATAACATAATTTGTGCCAAACTAATTTAGTTCTTCTGGCGCTCCACAGGAAACGGTTATATCGAAGGGAAGGAGCTGGAGAACTTCTTCAAAGAGCTGGAGACTGCAAGACGAGGAGTAGGCGTGGTGAGCATGTGCTTACTGTGACACATTTCTGAATACTTAACATAGCTACCTTTACCCAAAGTGTCTCTTGGAGCTGACACCTGAGTTCATTTTCAGGTTCAGAGTTCATTTAGGTGGTAGTGGTGGAGTACAAAGTGAGTGCAGGGGAAAACACATGAAATATATTCAGTGAATGTTTTGCCGATACATTCAGTATCAACATTTTGCGACTTGCCACATACGTTAGTTAACAACGTTTCACTCATTATGTTGATAGGAACCATTACTTAGTTTTATACAAAACTGAGTTGCTGTTGCAAGTCAGTAGTATTATAAATGTAATTTCTGGGGGACAGGGTTGGCTTAGTTGGCATGTTTTAATAGGGTTTTGTCTTAAATATATGTTTAAATTAAAGGCCGCATTATCGGATGTCTCTGTGATCTGTGATTTAATGTGTTTGCAGGATCCTTCACATGCTGCGTTCAAAGAGAAGATGAAGGAGTTCATGGCCAACTTTGACAAGAACGCTGATGGGAAAATTGAGATGTCAGAGGTGAGAAATCAAATACAGCTACTTCTTGGGCATCCTATAGTTGTCTAATTGTTAAGACACATACTGTAAGGTATATCTACAACATCCCTGGTTCGTCTCCAGCCTTTGCTGCATGTCATCTCCCTTTTCTCTGTCCCTATATTTTTTTTGCATCTAAACTGTGAATGTATCCAATAAGGACAAAAGTCCTTGTAAAATATAGCAACTGTTTAAACAAAGCCTTCATTTTAAATGTTTCCTGTCTTTATAAACATACACATTAAACCTAAAATATAGGTCTCTGGAATAATAATCCTTCTGTCTCTTTACCTTCCACTCTGTAGTTGGCTCAGCTTCTGCCCACAGAGGAAAACTTCCTGCTCTGTTTTAGGGAGTTTGTGGGATCCAGTGCCGAGTTTATGGCTGTAAGTTTGTGTATATTGTAAATCTGTGTCCCTCACCTTAAGGTCTCACAGTCATCAAAACTGATTCAATTTAAATATGGTACAGGATACATGGACAGCCCACAATGCCACTATAAGCCTTCTTCTTTCTCTGTTTCTGTTGGAAAAAGTTGTTCACTGACTGGCTGATTAACTTTACTGAGCTGTGAAATCTCCCCACAAATGCCTCAAGTGAGCATCACAGCTCGTCCTGCGGGACACATGTTCAGCTGCCCTGCGATTCCTTTTGTGTCTCTGCCAAGTTAGGATGCCTGTTTTGTGTAGATAACAATACAGTAAGGGTATAAATTGTTAATTTAAACTGCACCATGTTTAAGATTATGGTCAGAGTCATCCCTGACAGCATAAAGGTGAATTAAATAGTCTTTTTGAACAAAGAAGTTTTAATGAAAAATTGTAATCAACTGAATTCACAGTTAATATCCACAAATCAGCATTTTTAGTGGCTAATGTTTGCTGATGTTAGTGTAACAGTTTTTATCAAACCAAACATGAACTCCAATCTCAAAAATAGTAGGAATATAGGAGGATAGTTGGTATTTAACGCTTTGCCAGCAAGTAAACAACAGCATATTTGACCCACACTCTAGGAAAACATCAGTAACCTCTCGCCTTCTTCGGTTGCACATGTTAAAATAATCAGAGAGAAAACAGTAAGGCATCGAACATCTGGTCCTCTGTGATTGAAAATAACCTGCACATACACCCACTTGGTGTACTCAAGTTTGGGCTGAGGAGGGTTTTCAGTGGTGGTGTGATGTTCAGGCTGCTCTTGTGTGTTAAAGCTATTCTCAGACAGCTATACATTATGAATGGAGCACAGCTTTCTGCAGGGGGAAAGGCAGTGAGTGCTGAAGGGGTTTAGGTATCCATCTTTGATAAGGACAAATTTTATATTTACACAATGTCAGATGACACCCTCGTACC
This sequence comes from Siniperca chuatsi, assembly GCF_020085105.1. NCBI lineage: Eukaryota > Metazoa > Chordata > Actinopteri > Centrarchiformes > Sinipercidae > Siniperca > Siniperca chuatsi. Next base: position 18,635,080 of record NC_058042.1, read on the forward strand.
AGTGTCATTTCTCTTTATTGTAACCTTTTCTCCCTGTAAATCAGATAATATACAGAGAAGGTCTGCCAGTCGTATAGTCAAGTGTGCATTTTGACTCGTCATAAAGTAGCACACGTGGTTTCTGAGAGTTACTGTAACAACATCTGTCTTCTCCTGCAGGCCTGGCGGAGGTATGACTCTGACCGGAGTGGATACATTGAGTCGAATGAGCTGAAGGTAAAACACAGTATGCCAAAACTCTGCACTAAAGCCAATTCATGTACTGTAGAATCATTTAAAGTACATGCTAAAGACACAGCTGCTCTGACAGCCGTACAGCACTCTCACAGAGGTTTAGTGCTTCTGTCATTTACACGTCTGCAAAAACATGCACACTCTCTGTTCTGCATCCGACCCATGAAGTATTAAAAAATGCCCTCACACATGATAATTAGAGTCAGTAATGTGTATAACTGTAATCACTGTAAACAAACCAGACCTTGGTTGAGATGATGATTAGCTTCTGTGTCATGCTAGTGGTATAATTGGTGCTAATGTCTCCACTGAGGGAGCTACTCTGAACCTACACATGTGTGTTGTGCTCTCCACTGAATATTCTCACTGTCATGTGAAAAACACTCCACTTGCTTTCACATCCTGGACTCTGTACATAGACACCATTCATTTTCACCATAACTGCTAACCACCAATCATAAATGCATTATGCCATCTAGTCACTGACTGGGGAAGTTTTTCTGTCTCGTCAGGGTTTCCTGTCAGACCTGCTGAAGAAGGCTAACAGAAACTACGATGACAAGAAGCTCAATGAGTACACACAGACAATTGTGAGTATCATGAGGCATAGAATATGTTTTTCCTTCACTCTGCTTCAGCAAACTCAAAATTATAATGGAGTAAGAGTTTAATCAGACTATTCACTGTAGAAAATACAACATTTCTTTCTATTTATATTAACATTACAGTGATGCCTAAACTGGTACTGACAGCACATAAGCTGAAAAGAACTATGTACCTTTTAGACCCAGTGTCATTTAAAAAAAATCTATTGTATTACATATATACTGAAGTGTATCAGTTAACAAAGTTGTCAGTAACTCTAAGAATTAACATTTTTAAAAAAGAACATTTTAACACATACAGATCACGTACATCATACATCACGTGTATGCTTATCAACAATGCCTTCATGCCCATATGTTCAAAATGTAGCACTTTGCCGCTACATTTCTACATAATGTAACTGAAATAATAATCCCTAAAGGCTTGAATTTGAATGTACTGAACAACATCAATGTCTGCAATCACCCTCCAGCTCACCTGCGGTGCTGATACATCACTTTTCTCGCCACCAGTCAGCCATCTGTGGTCTAAACACACTCAACTGCAGCCATTGAAGCTTTCTTGAATGGATGTGTTTAACATGTAAAATGTGTGTGTAGGGCCGTACACGAAGACCTTCTGTTTGCTGTGGTTTCTCTGATAAATTCTCTCTGTGCAGCTGAGGATGTTTGATCTGAATGGTGATGGTAAGCTGGGCCTCTCTGAGATGGCGAGGTGAGTGCGTGTCCAGTTTTGTTTGTCTTTTTTTAACCCTCTCTTAAAGGATGCTGCCAAGATGAAACCTCCCCTGTTGTTTTACCACAGGCTCTTGCCAGTCCAGGAAAACTTCCTGCTGAAGTTTGAGGTGAGATTACACTCAAATTGATTTTAGGCATAAAATCACAACAACTGTAGCTACTTAAGATTGAAGTCCTGTAACCTGTAAGTCAGAATGGTACAATTCAACATTATTGGATTCACTACAAGAGGATTATTTGTCATCAGAGTACTGAATGGAAATGTGGGTCATTGACACACATGCATGTTTACTTACTGAAACTGAAATCCTGTGGGTTGTGAGTTGTTGTTTTTTTGTAGGACTTTAATTTGCACCTTAAATTGAAAACAGCTTTACTTATTGCACAGTTTCATGTATATTCTTAGCTAGAAGACATTATTGAGGGAATACATAGCCAGTATGTATACCATTTGGATGCCTCAATATTTGTAACACAGTGACAATATTGATCGACATATACTGCATCTCCCACATGTATTTTGTCATGTATGTTCCCATATGTACATGATAGCTTGTGAGAGCAGATCAACAATTCCTTTCTGACAGAGGATTAGTCTGATCAGGATTAACTCAACTCTAGTCCCAGTTATCATAATCTGCATGGATTAATATCAGTTCTGGATCTGATGGGGCTTTTACCTCTCTAGAAATATCCTGTGGTTTCTAGCAATTTTCACCCTTCTCTCTCTCTCTGTCTTTCTCTTTCTCTCTCTCTCTTACTCACAGGGCATCAGGCTCACAGTTAAAGAGTTTGACTCCCTCTTCACCTTCTATGATAAGGTGAAAAGAGCATGTTTGTCTGTATGTTATGTGTAATGCATAAAAAGTAACATTTCCATTTTTCCTATGAGACTATATATGACTGATTTCACACTACCTCTTATTTATGCACTTATGGCTTTAAATTGATTGCATATTTAGACTTGATGCCACTTAACCTAAACAAGTATATGATAAATGCTCAGGTTTTAGCCATGCTAACGGCTCTAGGGATATCGATGTCAGTTGGTCAGTCGGTCCAACACTTTCGTCCAAGAACTATTTGACGGATTTCTATGAAATTTTGTACAGACATTCATGGTGCCCAGAAGATGAATCCTACTGACTTGGTGATCACCTGACATTTCCTCCAGCACCACCATGAAGTTTGACATTTCTGTTTTTCAGTGAAATGTCTCAACAACTTTTGGATGGATTGCCATGAAATTTGGTAGTCAAATTCATGCTCTGCTCAGGATGAATTGTAATAACTTTGGTGATCCCCTGACTTTTTATCTAGCACCATCATCAGACAAAATCATCAGTCAAAATATTGATTTATCCAGTACATGACATTCCCATCATCCTTGGCTGTACTTTGTGCTAATTAGCAAATGTTAGCATACTAACACACTAAAATTAGACGGTAAACGTGGTAAACATTATACCTGCTAAACATCAGCATGTTAGCTACTATGGCTGTAGATGCTTTGTCTTGTTTTTACATTAAATACTTTCATTTCTTCTGTACAATTCAGACCTCTCGTGTTGTCTCTTTCACCAGGATGGTAATGGGTATATTGATGAGCAGGAGCTGGATGCTTTGCTGAAGGACCTCTGTGACAAGAACAAAATGGTAATGAATAGTTTGCTTATTGATTGATCAGTTCAGGTTACTTTTCTACTTGCCAAATATAGAGCTGAGATGGAATAGCTGCCTGAGATGCCTCTGCAATGTACTTTATGTTTGCACCATCCGTAGACCACCTTGTGCTCATTGCTCGTGTGTGCCTGTGTTGTTTCTGGCAGGACGTGGACTCAACAGGACTGGTGGGGTACAAGAAGAGCATCATGGCTCTGTCTGACGGAGGGAAACTGTACCGCACTGAGCTGGAGATCGTCCTCTGCCGGGACTCCACGCTGTGACCTACTTGCCTGGGACCCTGCCACCCCCCACTGCCTACCTCCTGATGTAATCTGGTGCATGTGTGACCCTTAACCTCGCTACACCACTTAGAGTGAAAACAAAAGTGCTCCTAAGAGCACAAAGTATACCGCTGGCCCTGCTGTTTTAGCTTTGAACCCCTCTGAGGTCTTTTCTTTTTTTAACTTTACATGCAGTTCCATAGTGAGATAGCCATAGCAATGACTACAGGAATATATTGTGTATTTATTTAATTGACTTCCCGTTTTTAATATGCATTTGTTTGTTTTTATACATTCATCTCATATCTATATGTGTTCTCTTCCAATTCATTTAAAATGAATACATCTGTTCTTAATCATCTTTTCATTTACTTTATTTATTTCTATTTAATTTAATATTATCCTGTTTTATTTGATGAGGCTTGTATTGTTCTGTTAAAGATATATTAAAGATATTGCTGAGAGAATGAATAAATATACCATGACAACTCTTGTCCCAATTATTCACGTGCATTAACAAGTCATATCTTCATCTAAACGATGTTCTGTTACACCTCAGCTATCAGGGGGATCGTTTCAACTGTGCGACTGCCTCGGTTGTGAGAGGTTTGTTCAGTCTTTTCTCTCAGCACCGTGTAAAATAATTTCCCCCCCGCTCTGAGAGTTGTGTGGTTCCAGTGAAGATTACAACTCCGGTACATATGCCCAGGGCAAGAGTATTTTCTCCAGAGTGCTCCACCTTCACTTTTTTTATCTCCCGGTAACAGAAAGTGTGTCGAAAAAGCTTGTGCTTTTCATAGAGAGGACTCTCTGAAGCCTCTGTGACACTTTGAGATGAAGTGAGCAGAGTGGGACAAGCTGAGAGATCAGGGACAGCAAAAATACAGCAGGATGATTGTCTACCTCTTTCTACATGTATAAAAATCAGGAAAATACAACATGACAACCAAAATTTGCACTTTTAAATAATTGAAATATGTCTCTTTCTCGTCCAAATGTGTGTATCTGAGCATCCACACCTCACCAGACAAAACATATTCTCCAATATTGTACTGATTATATTTGCCTCCATAATATCTTAATGACAACATATCTTTATTGTAGATTACACTTTATTTGGATTATTTAACATTTATTAGTGACTTAAACTACAAAAGACAGTTCTTTTTAAAATATGCTGTCCTGGTTGACTCAAAAAGCCATTAATCATTTACTCATTTTCTATTTCTTTCTATAGGAAAGAGCGTCAACACACCCCCATATATCAGCATTATGGAACAGTCTACCTTCCATCAATTAATAATCAACTCTTTCATCTTTAATTAAACTCACTATCTTTAAAGCACACACTATCACTGTAGCTACACACTCACTCTCTCATACATAACAACAGTACAGTGTTCACCTCCTTCAACGCATGTTTAATGTTATACACATGTTGTGCAAATACACACACACACACAGAAATATAAAAGGGCACACAGTGTAACATTGCGCTGTAGTTTAAGCTGTTAACTGCTGACAACAAGGAAAAAGAGTTATATCCGCTCTGATTCCTTCACAAACATCAGTCCCAACTCAGTGAGAGGACAAGTGAGAAAAACATGCAGATGAGATTCCCTCTGTTATTTACCCAGCTGCACACACACACACACACACACACACACACAGCCTACAAAGATAGTAGACACAGTTTAATGTATGATATGATTATGGATTTAAAAGCACAGACAGTATTTGGACAAGATAAACTGCACTGTATACCTTTGTATAGTTACATTTATTTGTGTACTATATAAGGATATTGAAATTTACTGTAAAACATGTCACATTAGTTCCATCTGTAGTGAAACCACTCAGAAATAACAAACATTTCTTTTGCACATGGCTCAAAAGATGCCATGATGCTAATTATTTGTATTTTATTCCATTATCATTGTCTTTATCTCCAATTCAACACATCAGACTGTGTGTTCTATTGGATTCAAGTAATTAAGACCACAATTTAACATATTGACAATGTTCATGGTGGAGTTTTTAGTCATTGCAGTGTTTTCTAAGATATGAATGCTGTTTCAAAGATTTCTGTTGCCCTAGAAAATCTGTGCAAATATTAGCTCTATTTTTAGATCTTAGTCTAATTGTTTGTCTCTTATGACAGACACTGGGGACAATGTTTTTTTTTTCTTTTCTTTAACCACAGAAATCATATTGCAGCATCCAACTTAAACACTCAAATAGCATACAAATCCAATTTTTATGTGGGATTCCAGTTTAGCTGCATAAAGTGTTTGGTACTCAGCACCGTATAGACACACTTGGGGTCACAATAATATTACAGTATAATTCATAATTAATTGAAGGTTTGTAGGTTACGTTGTCAAGACAGGTGCATCTTATCCAAACATTACCTAATGTGTGAACCTCTAAGTAAAACAACATTTGTTATGATAGCATGGTGGCTCTGAGGCATATTCACTTGCATGTTTAAACTCAAACAATGTTGTTAAAGGCCCCTTACACCCTCACAGGTGTTTTCACTTATTCTGGCTGACTAGACCTCTTGCTCAGACTGAGGTTGAGTGGACCAATGCCGGGAGTTACATGAGGTCACCACAGCCTTTGTAATAATTAGAATAAAAGTGTACAACAAAGTTAAAAGAGGGACATGTCAATTGTCCTTTTTCACAGAAGACATTTTGACATGTCACAGTAGGAAAAGCACAGGTGTAAAGAAGAAAATGAATGATGGCCGAATTCCATCTAGCTGCTTCAGTTTCAGGGTCCTGGTATTTTCCATGCTGCCTCACTGTCACACTGTCATGGCTCACTGGTGCACATGAACAGAACAGGTATTGTTAATGTTATCAGTAACACGTGCTTTTCCTTCTACAACAAGTCAAACTGTCTGATGTGAAAAAGGCCTGTCCAGAGAAGAGCTCTAATCAGCAAAAAGAAAAACACCTGTGAGGGTGTGCAGGGCCGTTAAAGTCACAATATTCATTCTCAGACTAACAGACTGTCAAGTATCATGTTCACTGTATGGCTGTACTCATTGTAAAAAACATGATTTATGAGGGCACTCACTTTAGCTTGAACTTATTAACCCTAATTTCTCTGTCTCATTATTGTGAATTGATAATTCCTGTTAATTCACATACACACACACACACACACACACACACACATGCACTGGATGGGATGTACGCTCAGTCATAAAAGACCAGCACACACACATCAAACACTGGACAGGTATGCAAGGCTAAACTAAAGAAGCTCTAACAACCTCCTCAGGAATTCCCCACATCACAGATGCAGCAAGAAGAGGGAGGATTTTTCTGATAAGTGAACACGGTTTAGCACATATTATGATTTATCTTGACATTTTGATTTGTATCAAATATAATTATATGTCATTATTTTATTATTTCGTCTTTTGACAGAGAGAGCTGAATGCATTGCAACTTGACATTACTCAAGCAAATGGCAGGCACAAATAAAAAAACGATAAACATGCAGTGTACCTGTTGTTAGGTTAGTGAATATTTTTTCTTTAAAGCCCCTTGAAGCAAATTGTGATTTGTGATATTGCGCTATATAAATAAAATTGACTTGAATTGACTTGACTCGCATTGTACTGTGTTTGAAAATAGAAAAATCTTTATGTAAACAAAAGGCCAAATAAGGGGTTGTCTGTACAAGTCAGTAACACTTCTCTCTTATCAGTTCTTCCATTATTATTTTTCTGCTTCTCTTTCATTTTAATGCTTCTTTCAGGTTTGCTTGATATTATACTGTCATCAGTTTCTTTCCACAAAGTGCTTTGAGGACAACTGTAGAATGATTTCCGCTCTTTTCTGGGGTTCTTGGACATGCACAGTACTAACACACACAAGATACAAAACAATCCAACTATAAATGATTCGTTTTTGAACATTGCATGTGTCAGTGCGAGTTCTCTCTGACATGACGGGTTTGTTGGAAATATCCATATCTCCTCCACACACTGGCAGTCCCACATGCAAGCCAAGCACATGTCCTGCTCTGTCACTCTGTTGGGGTGCCAGTGAGTTGTCTGTCTAGCTGCAGGAAAATGTTTCATGGACTTCCAGGCGTTGTTGTGTGATGTTCTTCCACGTTGCTGTTCCTTCTACACAGACTGAGTGACAGCGAGGTTGCTGTTCTTGTTAACTTGTATGACATGCCTGGCATCTTCACTTGATGCTGCTACTTATTGCAGTGGGCCCTTAACATCAGGCAAAGGTAGACTTACACATAACACCGAGTCATTAGAGGGATAGAAGAAGAAGAATATTTTACACCACAAGTGTTGTCAACAATTTCAGAGACTTTGATGATTGCAAGGTTGGTCTTCATCTAGTCTGTTAACAAATAATGTGATAATTATTAGGCTGTGACACAAAGAGTGAGTGCTGGTGAGCTTTGAGGAGTGACATGTAGAGAAGGACTCCATCTGGTGGGAGGTTGGAGGTACCTGTGCTCAGGCAAACAGGTGGAATGTCATCTTGGCATTAAATACTGTAATCATCACAGCAACTAGAAAAGTCTCCATGTTGAACTGGGCGAAGACTGCTGGAAAGATAAACATGCATGGAGCAACTAGAAAAGCAGCTACAGATCAGAGATGATGCAGTGTCTATTGTGTGACATTGCCCTCAAGTGGACAAATCAAGTAACTGCAGAATGCCACCATTTCTGCAATCAAGTGTACCATAAAAAAAGTACCATAAAAGTTGTGTTTGTCACTTCAGCCAACTGTGCTGCATATGAGCACTTGTTGGACAGCAAACATTCAGGAGCAGGCACACTGGCGTTAATGAAGACATAACAATAAACTTTTGTCATATTATCATTAAAAAGACCACCACCAGAAAGGTGGTCACTGCTATCATATGTTGTTTAGATAAAAACAAGGCCCATCTGTCAATTGGCATTAAGGGGTTTATCCTGAACAGTGAGTGTAAATGTAGTGAGGTAAATATACAAATATACAGTAGGCAACTTCATCGACATCCCTATCTTTAAAGGGACATTAAACCCTAAAACATATTTTACACATACATTTCATAATATTGTAAAACAGTTCTGTTTTTATCTCTTTAAATAATGTGTTGCTCAATCAGATGCTCCTACATTTTGCTGTTTGTTACCTTCTCCAATGAAGAACTGATGGAAAACACACACCTGTTTTACTGAGGCAGGCTGGATCAGCAGGTTTAAGACCATAGATCCTATCTATGATCTATTGTGTTTTTGCATCTTTGTGGGTTTAGACCCAATTGATAACTTATCCTCTATGATATTCACTGCTGGTTCTTTCTACATATTTACACAGAGGACATAGTGACAAACATTCATGTTTTTTTGATACTTGAATTTAAAATTTTGCATGAGACTAATGTTGACAGTGATGAATGATGAATTTAGTTGTGCGCTTATTTTTCTATTTATATATGCACCCAATGTTTTTTCCTACAATGTTTTTTTTTACTCTTTGACCTTCTATATTCTACATTCATTTGTACACATTTATTTATGGGATATTTATTATATCATAATGCTTGCTATTTTCCATCTTGACCCTTATATGTTGGAAATGGCTTGGGGACATATTTATATTCTTTTGTAGGTTTTCTACATTATATTATTTTCTCATGCTGATTTTTACTCTGTGTTTCTCTATTTTGTATTTGCTTTGGACATATGTGATGGTGTTACTGCATTTCAGAGGGAAATATTGCAACTTTTTGCATTACATTACATTTATTTGATAAATTTAGCTAATAGTTAATTCACAGATTCAGACTATTAATACTCATACTGGATTCAGTCACTTGTAACACAAAGGCCTCCACTATGTCAGTCAGATGGCTTTTATCCTGCAGATATCAAGATGTGGATTGATCTGTACAATTTAAAATAAGAATATTGTATTGGGGTTATGTGTATGTATGTGTGTGGCTGCCCTCTCCACCACACCAGTCTAAGGATTAACAGTCAGTTTATAATCCCAGGTCTGCTTCGTGTGTGTGCTTTACAGACGCTGTAGCACTGTACTGATCGCTTGCTGACGTCAGCGCGTAATCAGAGCGTAGCGTCGTGGTCCTGACTGCCCTTCACATCCGTCCACATCCTGCTCGGCTCGACTCCCAAGTGCAGCACAACCATGGCCCTGCTCAAGTCACACAAGATGATCTACTGTCTGGGGAACATTTCCCCGTCCCTGGGAGTTCTGTCCTCCCGCAACAGGTAAACAGCAATAATACGCTCAAAACTAACGGACATAGAAACATTTAAACGCCAGCGGTGTGCCGTTACATTAGTGTTACAGCTAGCTTGACCAGCAGACAAGCCGTTATTTTAAGGTTAACGTTAACGGTTCTGTCAGCCATCAAATGTATGCCGAAGCTTCGCTGCTCTGTTTACTTTATCCATACTAGCTGGCTAGCGAACATAGACAGGGGTCAAATGGTTTCAATAGGCCCCGATGTGCTGTCTGAGGTTAGCTACAGTGGAGAGAGTGCAGCTAATGTTCATATGTTGGTTAATGTTGCGGACTCCAGCTTTATGACTCGGTAACCTCACAGGTCAGCACCTGTTGTGCTAGACATCCTCTCCGATTTGCACCAAGTTGACCTCAGTGGGTAACTTGGTGTTGCTATCAGTGAAGCTCGCTGCTGATGAAAGTCACGTTGGCGTGTCAGCCGCACAAGTTCCCATGAAGCAGTTGCTGGTGTGTAACTAGGTAGAAATAACAGCCCAGCTAGGTTTGGTTTGTTATAAATAACTTGTTTATTATAATGTATCGTCTAGGATGGCTGCGATGTTGCTTTGTTTGGTTTTAAAGGCATTTTTATTGAAGATTTACACGATCGCGGTGGCTTCAACTGTCAAATCCCACGCACAGTTAGAGCCAAGCGGCTTGTCGTAGTTGCTGAAGTCGTGCGACCTGATTGGCTATCGTGTTCCGCCTTTGATCGCTGATTGGCTTATTTCTAGCGGTGAATCTGCGATAGATACCGATGTCCTTTCAGGACTGATTGGAGGGCAAACTTATTTAAATCTGCTGCAGCACTTTTATTTGCTTAAAATATTTCATATGTAGTTTTTGTAAATGTAGACAGTGTCATCAGGCGTTTTGTACGTGCCTCTGTGTCTTTGTAACTGTCGGTTTCGTTTTGCTAGCCGGTGCCATCATATTCCTGATGCATGTGTGGGTGTGTTTCAGAATTTCTGCTTTTGTCTCATCTTGTCGTCTCATGTTCAAGCATATTTGTCTGGTTTCAAAACCTAAATAAATGACACCACTTGTAACCAGACGTTTTTATTTAATGGTAGTATCAAGAGCTGATGGTGGGGAAGGAACACCCTGTTAAGCCCAGCAGTCCTGCCCTGTAGCTTGCCAAAAAGGCCTTTGGTCTATTGATCACTGATAACTTGTCAGTCACTGTGATGAAATGCTGAAGTTCGGCTGTTCAAAGGTTCTGTGTACATGCACACTGCAGGCACAATAAGACCACTTGAACCCAAATGTCCCATACAGTATGCAGCATTTTTGCTGCTGTGATCCTCAATTGTACAATACTATGTAGTGTTGAAAATAAAACTACATAGAAAAATAAATGCAACCTCTTCTGTTTGCACTTTGCACAGACACATTTATGATTATATCAGATCTCTTCAACAGTTCACACTATTTGATTTTCTTGCAATAAACATACAGATGGGAGACAAATTAAAGAACAACCTGAATAAAAGAGTGGAGAAACATATCAAATGCAGATGCTTCTGTGGACCAGGGCTCACTGAATTTTTGGTTAGTATGAAAATGATGTGAATAAAATGCTACAGCCTTTACTGTCACCAGATCTCCACCCAGTTTCACACCTATGGAAGATTTTGGACCAACATGTAAGACAATGATCTCCACCACAATCTCCATAACACCAAATGATATAACATAAACATTCATCTTCACATCTGTTTGGTGACGTCTGTGACTGTCTCTGATGCTGTATGTCCTTTCGTTATGTCTGGCTGTGTTTGTTGATCTTTGATTTGTTTGATCTTGATCTCAATGAGATGACCTGATTAAATAAAGGTTGTAATATAAATGAGGGAATATATTGTGGAGGAATAGTGTTCATCCACAGACTTGGCAAGGAGCACTGAAGCTGTTCTGGAGGCTCATGGTGGCCTGACTCCATACTAAGACACTTCATGTTGGTTTTTCCTTTCATTTGTCACCCATCTGTATGTTTGTCAGTGAACTGTAGTCACTATTTAATAAACCAGTGTGATCTTTTTTAAATTATTCGTAGGAGATTGGAGACACTTGCCCTTTGCAAAGTGTTCAGTCCTAAATTTAGCTGCAAAGTTTAGAGGGTTTACAAAGTAGAAGAAACCTGAGACAATACTTGAGCAGTAGTGCAGCGAAGGTCGCACCATGCAACAACCCTCTTTTATCCAGCAGATGTGGGACAGAATGTATTTACTTTATTCATCTAAAGTACAAAAGGTTACAGTGACAAGACGATTATTATATTGGTAGCAATCCATTGTGACATAGTAGCCAAATATCCAGTAGCAAAGCAATCAACAATGCACTGATTTTTTTAGGCCTTTAACACACAAGTGGTATCTAGTAATCTACCAAAGTTTAGTTTTCAATTTGCAGTTGAATTTCATACTGTTAACTCTCATGTAATGTAGGCTATAAGCTTTATTTATAATATAGACCTTTATTTTGAGTGGTAGTTGCATGTTATAAATAGTAGAAATGTAAAATAATGTACTCCTTAATTAATGTTTGTAGAGATAGTCACTGCATTCATCATTGATTTGTTGGCGTGGTAAAACCACTGAGATATCTTCAGTAGATTTCACATGATGCCATTTTATTTTTCACTGCAGAGCGCACATCATTTACAGATGACTCAGCTATTGTTTTCCTGGAAGCCACACTGAGAGAGACACTAACTGAAACATCTGTGTTGTTGTTGATATTCTAAGTGTTGGAAGTTTTTGCCTGATTCACTTACATCAAGGTTCATTTCCTCTAGAAACTCATTTTTTTTAGATATGATATTTTATAATAGATGGATGTATTAAAGAGAGAGAGGGATGGAGGGCCTGTGATCCTGGACCTGACACCTACACCAGTGTGCCGACATTCAGTTAGAAAGAAAAGTATTTGAAAACCATCTGTCCCAACTGAAATTGGAGTGGTCAATGTTACTTTATATAAAGCCTGATATATGTAGGCATGCTTATGTTTTATTATGGTGTGTTGTACATAGCAAGGCCAGTGGAATACAGGCAAATACATTTACACAGCCTGCATGACTGTCATGTGCATAACCTGCTGTAGACAGTGTCAGGCTGAGGTCAAGAGGTCAGAGTGCATGACCTTTTTACATTTGATACACAGCTTACATTTGCTGTCTAATGCTGGTCTACTTACTCCTCTGCCTTTACTCACTTTTGTGTCTGCGCAGGTATTACCTCATTCTTCTTACAAGTAATACTTATATTTTCACAGATCAGTAATTTCCAAAATTATTGTAGGTGATTTGGTTCGTTCATGAGAATATTTTAGCATTTCCTTAATAGTGGAGGGAAAAAAAAGATAATTACTAAATAAATTCACTCATTCTTTTTAGCTGAGAGCAGCATGTAAAAAACAATACATTTTAAGACTGTTGAAAGACAAGGTTGACATGACATTACATTGGGTCCTTAAATGAATCAGTATCTTCAGTCTTCAGTATCCAAGCTAATGATTAATCAGTCAGGAGTGTTTCGTAACACTAGACAAATATGAATAAAAGTAATAGGTTGAAAATAAGAAGAAATGATTGTAAATATTGCCAAAAGCATAAGTAAAGGTAACAAAAATAGTAAATCAAATTAGCGTGTTTGTTCATAATAACATTTTCTTGAATGATGTTCAGATTTTTCTCACTACAGAGAGTATTTGTGTTTTATTATGGTGGGAATAGTGACTTAGTGAACAAGGGAGTGATTTTGGAAACTGTGTTTTATACCAAGATTAACTGTTCACTCTTGTCTTTGGACTCTGGACTTCTGAATGGATTATAATAATGTTTGTTTCATGAAACTTGTGCCCACTGAGCATTTGTTGTTCATGTGTCTCTATGTCTATGTGGTATCCTCAGGTCACATGAGGAGTTAAGCTCGAGCATTAGGTCGACAGGGTGTTACAGGAGCCTGGCTAATACGGCCATCACATTAGTGTGACCGGTGTCACGTAAGGACATGAAAACTTAAGAAGCAGCACATTTCATGACCTTGTAAGGACGCATTAGTGTTTCTGTTTATGAGGGAAATAGATGTTTTTCAGTGCAGTGTGAACAGATGAACTCTTGTCAGTGAATTGTTGACTCTCTTCAGTGTTTGCCATCCCATCCACATCAATATTCACCTGATTTGGTGTCTTTGCAGCTCATGGTGGGGTGGAGTGCAGATGGGTCCCCCCGATCCCATCCTGGGGGTGAGCGAGGCCTTCAAGAAGGACACCAACCCCAAGAAGATGAACCTGGGAGTGGGAGCCTACAGGGATGACCAGGGCAAGCCTTTTGTGCTCAGCTGTGTCCGCAAGGTATAACCGTCACCAAGCCCTCCAGCGAATCCACTAATGCTACGTTTTTCTCATGTCACACACATGCACACAGTGAATATCCCCCATGCAATTCAGATGTAACCCTTCACCTAAGGGAGGAACACATTTCACTGAGTCTTAATTTCTTATGATAATGAACTCAAAGAAAACCACAGTACTCCACAATTAGACTGTGTGACCTTTAAGCAAGTCTTTTGAAAATGGAGGGGTAACTCAGGGAGTTGGATGGTTTACATTTTCACCGGGTGATTGAAGGGTTAAAAGGTTGTTGCTGATTAGGGTCTTTCTCATTGGTGCATTCTTGCTTTGTCATCCTGAGCTCAGCTTCAGTTGCCCCGTAGAACATCAGCATTTCTGAACATTTTAGCATTCAGTGTATTTTGGGGTGAAACACACATGTTAGGACACTTTCTGCCTTATCCCCATGACAAAGTGTGTATGCATTTGTTTGGTGTCTAACAAAATATTAACTAAATCATAGATGTTTTATGTACAAAACAGGGAATACCAGTTAAGGAAATTACAGTTTTATACCTTTTTTGATTTTCATGCTTTCCTTCTAGGCAGAGGCTATTCTCACAGCCAAACAGCTGGATAAGGAGTACCTTGCCATTGGTGGTCTGGGGGAGTTTACCAAGTCCTGTGCCCAACTTGCTCTTGGTGCTGATAATGAGGTCTTGAAGAGTGGCAGGGTAAGTTGGGGTCATGTTAACTACTCCAAACTAAATGAAGTTCAAATCGGTTCTGACAGTTTTAGTCCAAATCAGTGCAGCAGTTCTCTTCTCCCAACAGAACATCACTGTCCAGACCATCTCAGGAACTGGATCTCTGCGCATTGGAGCCAACTTTTTGGTGAGGCATTGGTCTCCTGGCACAAACAATATTTAGGTCAGGGTGGTTATCTCACCAGATTTTTTCCTTTGTCACAGTCTCGATTCCACGGAGGTCCACGTGATGTGTACCTGCCCAAACCGTCCTGGGGAAATCACACACCCATCTTCAGAGACGCTGGCATGCAGCTCAAAGCATACAGATACTACGACCCCTCCACCTGTGGCTTTGACTTCAAAGGAGCTCTTGATGACATCTCAGTAAGACATTAATGATGGACTAGCCAGGAAGGGGGCAGGCGATATGTGTGAAAATGACATTTTTACATCATTATTTCCAACAATAAGTCCCTTAGGGTTGTCTGACATCATGATCCTTAAGGGAAATATTTAGATAAATGAGTCCAGTTTAGCATCTTTACATGAAATCGTAATTCCATTCAAAACACAATCAATGAGTATTTTATTATGCTTTTTTGTAGAATTGCGTTAATTTTCAGTTTAATTAGTTATTGAGTTTACCATTAGAGTTGGACCGTGAGGGTTTTCAACAGCGCCACCCAGTCTGTGGTGTATGTTTTCATTTGTGTATTTTTACTTGTGTATTTTATTGTATGTAACAGCCTAGAGGAAGAACTTTATGTTTTTGCCTCCATTTTTGTTTAGAACCAAAATATTATGAAGAGACTTGGTTGACATTTGGTGGCTAGGAAGCCCAAAGTTAATCATATTTTTGCATTCACATAAAGAAGAATGTTTATTGTGACTAACCAAAACCTTTTTTATGTCACAGAAAATCCCAGAGCAGAGTGTAATCATGTTGCATGCTTGTGCCCACAACCCCACTGGTGTGGACCCCAAGCCCGAGCAGTGGAAGGAGATCGCTGACATTGTGAAGGTGAGTGCGCATCATCTCAGTGAAGTCTAAGAAATTTTTGCAGTTACATTTTCATAAAATGTAAGCACACATTTTCTTTAATCTCAAAATCAGAACAGTTCAAAAGCCCATCACTTGAATTATTATTAACTGGTTGGCTCTGTCTGCGTCTCACTCCTGTGTCCTCCCCTCTTCTTTTTCACCTTACAGAAAAGGAACCTGCTCGTGTTCTTTGACATGGCCTATCAGGGCTTTGCGAGTGGAGATATCGATCGTGATGCCTGGGCTGTGCGCTACTTCATCGAGCAGGGCCACAACATCCTGCTGTCCCAGTCCTTTGCCAAGAATATGGGTCTCTATGGTCAGTCAGACTTCAGTACTGTTCTTAAATAAATATTAATAAAGATGATATGCAGATAGCAGCACAGACATAAGAAAAAAATTAGAAATGGTACTGGTAAGTTTAACTAGTGCTGGTCAAGGTCTGCTTATTTGAGTATCTGGTTATTTGTGATAATACAGTTTTAGCCAAACTGCTGAATGTATAATTGATATGCTCTACTGTACATACATTGAAGCTGGAGATTAATTTATGGAAGATGAGTGCATGTCTGAAGGTGACTGTTAGAGAATGAAAAATCTACATATTGACTGATTAGGTGATGTAGCTTGTGTTTTACCACCACCCAGTAGTAAAAACTAGTTGGTGAAACGTGATTACTGTGACTACCTTAAGATTAAATCTTTAAGTTACACTCATTCAATGGGGCACCACCCTGGAAACAGGGAAAACAAATAATCCGAATGAATTAATTACTCAATCATTAAATTGATCAGTCTCTTAAGAAGGAATTGAATTCTTTTTGATAGATTGACCATTGTTTCTGCTTCAAAGACAACTTCTTACTGATTAAATGAGGACATTTATTTATATCTTAATGCCTAATAACTGAATAAATGAAGGATTAGTGAGACGCTAATGTAACACTAGAGAAATTAACTTCTCTAAATGGGAATTAATTTCTTTTATTTGACCCCCATTCTTTATCACAGCAAAAACCATGGTTTAGCCTACTGTTTCAAAGTGCTGGCAGAGTGAGACGTTCCTGCTGGCTTTCCAGCGTCCCCAAAGTTTGTGTTGGGATGAGTTTGTGCCAGGATGAGTCAGCCGTGGCAGTGGGAGGTTCAGACCTGTCTGCCTGTGACTTAGGCTCCGTTGTTTAGGAGCCCAGCTGCAGGTTACATTCCCGTGTGACTCCTTGAGAGCAGTTGGTCACCGAGCGGATGAGGTCTCCTAGCCGGCCTGGCAGTCTTGTTTCAGGGTCGACGGCAAAGGTCCGGACCAGGTTCAGCCATTCAGCAGGCGTCTTTCAAAAAGTTCTTACTTATAAAGTTGTCTGGATTCTAGCGGCTCGAAAAAGAAAGACGTTTAAGAAAAAGATGCAAAGATGTTGAGCTCAGGGGGTTTGAGGGCCAGCCTGAAGGGAAAGTCCCTGTCAAGCTCTTTTTGTCAACTAGCCAAAGGAGGAAATGGAGGAAGCTTTTTCGCGCTGAATCTTCTGTTCCTTTGTCCTAAGGGACACGTGGTGTGGAACTAAAGTGGCGTCTTCTTCCATTTTCTGACTCTAAAGATTTAAGTTAAGATAATTTAAGTTGTACGCGCAAAATTCACATGCTCTCATACCATCACTATGGTCAATCAACTCTGATCCAAAACATAAAATTTGCATAGTGATTATAAGAAAACATTCAGGGAAACAAAGTTTAACCAGCAACTATTTCAGCAGATCATTCAATCATTTACATGACATTCCTGACTAATCAGCTGTTGAGATGATTCCTAACACTATTTGACTATCAGAACATAATTTTCAACACTATTAATAGGTGGCACATGGTTAGCCAACACTTACTTTGATCACTTAGTACAGTACAATAAGCTATAATCTTACACAGATTCGTAGCGGCCATAGTTGCAGAGACTTATGTCTGTTGGTCAGTAGATGAAGTTGTCACATGGTAAACAAGAGGTTAAAGGGATAGTTTGGGTTTTTAGAAGCAGGGCTATATGAGGCACTTATCCATACAGTAGTTGGTGTATTACCTGCAGTAGATGGCGGTCGGCACGTCCCCAGTTTGGAGAAGCAGAGTTGTACCGGCACAGAAGCTAAGCAACCTATTGCTGTGTACAGGGTCAGCAGTAAAAAGGGTAAAAAATCTGTATTACTATTAAGGGAGAAAGAGAGAGGGTGTTTGTGTGTGTGTGTGTGTGTGTTTAGTCTCTCCTCTCCTAAGAATCGTTGTGTTTTCATTACCTTAGAATGAGCCGTTTATATCTACAGAGGGAGCGGGTCCCCTTCCACGGAGGCCGCCATGTTGCACCACCATGTTGCTACAGTAGCCCTGAATGGACAAACCAAAGACTGGCTCTAGATAGGGCCGTTTGCGTTTTTCGCTAGTTTTGCAGTCACCGCTGCTTCTCTTACACGCTTGGAACAGGAGGGTGAAGTGAGCAGTATTCACATGGTTATATATATATATACTGCAATTTCACTGCTAGATGCCACTAAATCCTACACACTGGACCTTTAAACTAAGCCAGAGTGAATTTATTGTCTTTAAATTTCGCTGTTCCATTAGCGTGACAAGACATATATTTTCTCAGAGGTGAAAAGCTCTTGTCTTTGTCCTGCAAGTATCCAAATTGGCACCTTTAACTATTAAGTAATCTAGTAAATAGTCATTAAAGAAGATGTGTTTGTGTCCAGAGAGTGGTTTGTTTCTTCACCAAAACAATGTTTCACAATGTGAACACTGTGATAGCTAGGATTAGCTAGATCTCATTCAGATGAAAAATAATACTTCGAGAACTGAAGTCTTACTGAAGGAAACACCTGTCTATGTTGGCTTGTGTAACCTCGAACATAATTTATAATGCCTAAAATACACTTCACTGGTTGCAAATTTACAATATGTTCTTTGAGGAGATTAACAGTTCACAGACAAGAGTTGGTCAGACTCACTGCAAATCACTTTGTTTAACACTCAATGTGCATGTTGATATTCACAGGTGAGCGTGTGGGAGGCTTCACTGTGGTGTGTAAAGACTTAGATGAGGCAAAGAGGGTGGAGTCTCAACTCAAGATCCTCATCAGGCCCATTTACTCCAACCCACCAATGAATGGCGCCAGAATTGCAGCAACCATTCTCAACACACCAGATCTGCGCTCACTGTGGTATGTGCTTATCGATGCATATCTACAGACATATTACAAAAAAAGTTCCACACTTAAGCTTCAAGTCTCTAACTGATGAAGATATAATACAAAATCTATGCCTTGATCAGTTTGACCTTGCTGTCATTCATCCCAGGCTGGAGGAGGTCCATGGTATGGCTAACCGCATCATTAAGATGAGAGAGCAGCTGGTGGCTGGTCTGAAAAAGGAGGGCTCCACCCACAACTGGCAGCACGTCATCGACCAGATCGGGATGTTCTGCTTCACAGGCCTCAAACCCGAACAGGTACACGCACACACATTTCTGCCTTTTACAGTTGACAGTAGAGAACAGAAAAATATTTTCATCACTGAATCAGACAAATTACCCATTGTTATAATCTAAAATTAAACAGACTTTATCAAATGATGCTGTACAACAATAGCTAATTCTCCAAAAAACCATATTGAATAGTTTGACATTTTGGGAAATATGCTAATTTGCTTTCTGGCGGAGAATTAGATGAGAAGGTCGATACCGCTCTCATATTTGTCTGTTAGATATAAGGCTACAGCCAGTAGCAGGGACCAGTAACTTCCTGAAGTCTCCACTTGTTGCCTGGCAAATGCTCATAGCCAAGGAATACTCTGCTACATAATCCCCCATTTTTAATGGATTAAACAAACAAGATATAATGTGTAAATTAGTGAGCTTTAGAGATGCTGGTGGGTGGATTTTGTTATTGTTTGATGGAGACAGGCTAGCTGTTTCCCTGTTTCCAGTCTTTGTGCTAAGCTATCCGGCTGCTGACTTCTTATTTACTGTACAGTGTTAAGAGTGGTTTCAATCTTCTCATCTAACTCTCCACCAG
This sequence comes from Siniperca chuatsi, assembly GCF_020085105.1. Classification (NCBI taxonomy): domain Eukaryota; kingdom Metazoa; phylum Chordata; class Actinopteri; order Centrarchiformes; family Sinipercidae; genus Siniperca; species Siniperca chuatsi. The sequence continues at coordinate 18,655,061 of NC_058042.1, forward strand.
AAAGCAATTATTTGTATTTCCCAAAATGTTGAACTATTCCTTTAAGATTATACAAATAGCACTAAGAAAACATTTGCAGCTTACGAAGAAGTATTTGAGACAGAGAAACCCAACCAGCCTTGTCCTTTTTAAAGGTAAATTTAGCACAGCAGTCTGGCTCATCACGTTAGGAGATTTTGTACATTGAAACTTTTTTCTCTGGTATTAAATTGAAAATCCATCTTAAAAGGGAATTCACACATTTGTCTTGCATGATTACAAATCAGTATTTGTATTTGTCCCATAGAGCTGCTCTAATACAGTCTAGTCTAGTTCAAAGTAGTCTATAGTTTAGAAGTATACACTCTATAAATTATAATACATACAAAATATATACTGTAAATCTGTTTTTAAGGTTGTTTGATCAAAATTTAATTTTTTAATCACATGTCCCTTTTTATATTTTTACACCATACTGTTAATCTGTGACATTATGTTTATCATAGAGTTTGTGTTCTTGTTTTGATCAGCTCTTCATTGAAAAGGCTGTTTTTTAAAAGCTGAACAGCTTGGCCTTAAATAATTGTTTTGATGTTTTTTCCAGTATTATTTCGACCTCACCACAGTACCGAGACTGCTCTTGTTAAGGTCTTGAATGACATCCACTTAAACACAGACAGTGGCAAAATTTCAGTCTTGGTATTATTTGATCTCAGTGCTGCATTTGACACAGTCCAGCACAACACATTAGACAGACTGGAAAACTAGATGGCACAACGCTAAACTGGTTTAAATCCTATTTGAAGGACAGGGACTGTTTTGTGTCGATCTGTAATTTAAATTGAAAAATTACCCAAGACTCCATTGTCAGGCCTCTTCTGTTCAACATCTACGTGCTCCTACTAGCTTATATTTTGGAAAACAACAAAATATCCCACCATAATTATGCAGAAGGACTTATATCTTAGCAGGATTTAGAAAAACATGTCCATGCTTTCATCTTCAGTAGGCTCGACTACTGTAACGCTGTCTTTACAGGTCTCTTTAAAAGGTCGAGCTGCAGCTGATTCAGAACAAGATACAATGAGAGACCAAAGCTCTGTGGGAATGTTTATTGTTAAAAATTCTGACATGTGGATTTTGAGTTGTGTGTGGGTTTTATTTATTTCTCCTGCAGGTTGAGCGCCTGACAAAGGAGTTTTCAGTGTACATGACCAAGGATGGCAGGATTTCCATGGCAGGTGTGTCCTCTGGGAACGTGGGCTACCTGGCACAGGCGATCCATGCTGTCACCAAGTAGAGTGGATCCTGCTGGAGCAAAAAAATCAAAGCAGCAGTGTTGAAGAGGAGCTTTGTGCGTCAATTATTCTCTGCCTCCTCCATTCCACCTTTAGAAAAGAGCTCAATATTTAGTTAGACATTTTCTTGATTGGATTTCATCACGAGTTCAACTTGGAACAGTTGCTGCTGTTAAATGGTTTAGTTTCTGTTGGTCTTTTTTTTTTACATTTCACTGAACAGGCTCCCCTGCCAAATTGTAAAAGACATGTTTTCTCCCACTACTGATGGATCATCCTTGCTTATTTATTATGTGGAATCAACTGTTGGCTGTGCATTAGTGTCCTCCTAAATGTGTGCTGTTTATTTGTTGATCAAGGAACCAACATCGGGGTAATGTTAGACGGTGCATTAGTTTTGTGTACAAGCTATGTGAAAGCCTGTTGAAAATGTGAGTTTTTATTTTTCTTCTTCTTAATTTTAATGGTGGCGTCATAGCACTTTATAAGCTGTAAGGCACTTGTTATGTGTAAATCAGGTAATCAGTGCACTATCAGGCTAATCTGTGGTTGTTCATCTGAACTAATCAATCATCCAGTAATTTAGTCTCCTATATTATCTCGGGTTGGAATTTGCCTATCCATCTCCTTGTATTCAGTACTTTTTCAGCAGGATTTGTGAATCTTTTTTTGTTTCAGTCTAGTTAGTCACAGGGCAGCCGTCTCTCAATCAGTCCCATTCAACCCCTGATACAAACAAGCACACAAGCCAAAAAGAGTTAAACTCAGTACAGAGAAGTGATCAATACTTTGAATGAATTCCACAATGGAGAAATTTGTCTTCATGCTGCACCATAGCGACAAATTGAACGCCCCATGTCTTATTTTCTTTTCATAATGGAGTCTTTGTATTTGGTACAAGTACAAATGTTACTCTGTGTGGTTATTAAAGATGAGTGGTTGGGGTGAACATTGGACAGTTCATGACACATGCCACTCATTCACTCAGACATCATGGTTCAGTGTATGAATCTGTTCGTCATTGAGACTCTGAGACACAAATGGCATTTAGAAATGTGGGGTTTGCCCCCAGTCTACTCGTACTTCTGAAACTTATGGCACTTCGCCTTCACGTTTTGCATTCTGTCATAAAATAATGGATCACTGGTCATATTGAACAAACAATAAATGGTTAAAGAGTAATGATCTGTTCTGTGCTTTTTTTTTCTCCTAATGAGATCAGTTAACTTGAACATTTTCCTTACAATTTACCCACCTTTCCATGCCTGCATCTTGCTTATTTCAATAATGTCACACTTGCAGTACACTGTAGTCCTACATGGAGATGCCATAATGCTCATTTAAAAACTTTCTGTATAGTGATTCATTTTTGTCATTGATAGTTTTCTTCCTTCTGTTAATCATTGACTAGAGGTGTTTAAGAAAATTTACTGATCACAGTCCTCTTCAAATTTACAAGCGGGCATCTGGACCTGCAGCACGGCTGGATTAACTCACTAAGGGTCCTCAGCTGTGGGCCCTTACATTTTAACACAAAACAAGGATGGAAGATTAGGTAATAATGCAGAACTGATCTAAAAATCAAGTACTGTGCTTAAGTACAATTTTGAGGTACTTGTTATTTACTTAAGTATAATAATTGTATGATACTTTATATTTCAACTCCATTACATTTTGGAGGCAAAAATTTTACTTTTTACTGCACTAAATTTATTTGATAACTTTAGTTACTAGTTACTTTGCAGATTTTGATTATTAATACAACATATAAATCAACTAATAAATTATGATAAGCTACCCGGCAGTATGTAAAGTAATTAAAACAAGCCCCACCTTTACCAGCTGCAACATTAAAGTGATGCAGGCATTAATGCATTACTAATTACAATCCGGTAATGTAATATATATATTATTCTGAAATGGGCTGCATTCTGCGTAATGAGTACTTTTACTTTTGGTACATTAAGTATATTTTGATGCTAATACTTTTTTACTTAAGATTTTGAATACAGGATATTTACTTGTATGAGTATTTTCAGTAACTATTTTTATTGAATGCTAAACCTCACATGAGACTTTATATCTACACATCAATGTTTTCAAGCGTTCTTCCATAAAATAAATAAGGGATTTCATTTGCTCCTACTAAATTGAACACGAGGCATATAATTACAGAGAACTACAATACCCACAATTCTAAACAAGAAGAATTCCAGTCACGTGACGAAGTGTCACATGCTCCTGTGCTCTGCACGCCAAAACACAAACGGCTCAGTCATTTCATTGCGGTGGAGGCTGTTTAACATCGAAGGTACTGTTCATGATCCGCATTTTATCCTCTACACATCACTAAACAGCGACGAAATTACAGTGAATATAAATGATAAGATATTTAAGTGTGTGAACTGTTTGGTAATTTTTTTGTGTGCCTAATCTAGTTGTATTTTGTGTTCAGCTAGGTGTAACGTTGGCTAGCTAGCTGTTGTAGGACACTATCGAAGGGGTTGACTTCGTTTTCAACGACTCTCAAGCCAGCCGCCGCTTGGATTTTGATGCGCGTCTAATCTTGGTGTTACGGTATGGGTGCTTGGAATTAATTTATAAAATTTGGTAACAAGTTAAAAGAATATTATGTTGCACATTATAGTAAATCCAGTTATAATCAAATTTTAAGTTATTGTACTGTATTTTTTTATTTAAGAGAGAGAGAACTCAAAAACATAATCACATGTTGGTCTTTGACCTGCCTTAAGAAACCTTTCCTTCATAGGTGACATGAAATTTTCAGTGGATTTCTGTTCAGGATGACCCTGGCTATGCCCGTGTCAAATATTCAGTGATTTTACTGTACAGTTTCTGAGAAATATAAAGGGAAAGTCAGCTCAAGCTCAGTCAGCTCCAATTACATGATAACATAAAAACATTCTCTCATATTTGATCTGTTTTTGAGTAATTTAAATTAAAAAAAAAACAGTACAGTAAAAAAACAGTACAGTACAATAAGTCAATTTTACAAATTTTACCTAATTTGTTATATTTCACAAATTATTGCTAAAAAACGTCTTTCTTAGACCTTTTTGGGCGCCCCAAGCACCCATACCGTAACACTACGAATGGACGCGCATCAAAAGCCGAGCGGCGGCCGGTTTGACAATCGTTGACAGATGTTATTGTTACGTTAATGAAAAGAAAAGCAATAATCTAATCACATTTAAAGGTGCGTTATTTAACCAGTATTTCGTGTCGGCAGCTGTAGGTGTGTCTGCGTGGAATACGATAGCAGTAAATTAAATTAAGGTCAGCTGGACAACATTAGCCTCTTCCCTTGTTCCCGGTAACGTTTGCTTTACTTCTTCTCCTACAGTTTATGTCGACATTGTTTAAGATCATTAGTGATTTAATGAGAGATCCACCCGGCATACTTTCGGTGAAATAGCCTTGTAGTTTGAGATTGTTTGTTCTCGAGAGCCATTGTCGTATTACATGATCTTTTTAAAAGACATGTCACTAAATACAGTGACATAAGATAAGTGTCAGGGTCTTTAAAACAAACAAAATAACAAAAAAGTAATCCTACTTTTACCTAGTTTGGCTTGTATGAAAGGCTTAACCCTCTTCCACTTTTATTTCTAAGACTCTACAAACATGCATATCAGTAATAATGGGAAATACTAGTTTAGCTGCTTGACTTGAGGCTATATGTCTCTTTTACAGGTCCCTGGTGTGCAGTGGTCAGATTGTTAAATTGAAGTGAAGAATCTGACTCAAAAGCTACCATGGTCTTGCTTGGGTGAAGGTATGCATTCCTCGCACAGTTAAATGGGTAATGTACTGCATCAGGACACTCCCATGCTCCTGAGTGTGTACTTCCTCGTGTTGTTTGTTAGTAGAAGATAAGATAGAAACATTTGAGGAACTGGCTCATCAATTATTTGCTCTAAGGAACCAATAGTGGTCAAAAACTCCACAGGGAACCTTTTAATATACTCACAAAGACCAGTAGTATGCAGGTTTCATGACCAAAAACTAAACAGTCTACGGTTGAACAATAGAATAAAAAGTTAACCTGCCTTGACTTTTCACATAATTTTTTTTATTAAGGTTCATTGTTGATTTAAGAGTTATGGTTTATTCACCGATGGAACTTAATATTATTTGCTTGGGAACTAAATAAGTGCTTGACATTTGTTCACAATAATCCAAACACTAAGTAAAATAACTACTTTACTTTAAATTGCATGCTGATATGATAACAGCACTGTGCATGCTCAGTTTTTATTTACAAATGCAAGTATCTCTCAGTGCAAACAATATTTCATTACAGATTACCGAATGGCTCCACCACTTTGAGAAACATCAGCTGCCTCCTGTCTGTTGTGGAACTTAAGACACTGGACATAAAATATTAAGTGCTACTGCATGATTTCCTGTCCTGTCACTCAGACTTTCTGATAAACTTTTCCTCCACTTGGATCGAAAGAGTTGGAGGCTCATTTTGTGGGGTGTGTAAGGCTTGGCAGGCCGAGCTACAGCCTGTTGACTCATGGCTATTAACACTGATGTCGAGGACTGGGGCGGAGTTGGGAGTAATGACTCTGGAGAAAGGGCGTGGCTCCTGCAGAGCCCCAGCGTGGAGTCTGACCGGCATCTTGAGACGGACAGGAGGAGTGGGGGCGTGTCGCCTTTGGGAGCGGTCTTCATAGTAGTGAACGCGGCACTGGGAGCGGGTCTACTCAATTTCCCCGCAGCCTTCAATATGGCGGGAGGAGTAACTGCAGGAGTGATGCTTCAAATGGTGAGGAGATCCCAGTGAGGCACATAATGCTGTAGGCCCCTTTTACAGGCCCTCTGCCCACTGCATGAGGCACGTGTTCATCCCTAGGCCAAAGGGATGTCTTTAAATTGCTCACTATGTCCACCAACATATACCCTCATAAAACGTAACTCAGAGATGCAAGTATTTTTTGGATTTAAGAGAAGCTGATAGGACAAAAACATGGTGTTTTACTTCATAATTGTATGAAATTACTGATCGATTATCTAAATTAGAATCTTAGGACTGAACACAGTACTTATACTCTACCTTGCACTAAATGTTAGATCTGATAACTGCTGATAGTCTGAATGTATTTTCTGTTTTCTTGTGACCATCGCAAAACTGCCTATAGACACTATTATCGGGAACTATAATGTAATGCTTCCTGTTTCTTTGTTTCAGTTCATGCTGATATTCATAATCAGTGGACTGGTGATCCTGGGCTACTGCTCACAGGTTTGTGTCACTTCAGGACCGTCAGATTCTGACTTCCTGAAAGTCTTTACTTCCATCTCTCACTGTTCCAAGTGTTTCTCTTTCATTTTCTCCACCGTGTTCTGCAGCCTTCTAAATCCGACTGCTTTTCTTTCACGAGTTTCACGTTTTCTCTTTCAGTAGTGATGAAATAATTGGAGCAGCCTTGTGTAATGTCTTGGTTCTGTGGTTGTATTCCTGATCAAGAGTAGTGCATTGCACAACTTTCAGTTCCTGATGGCTCAGACTTGTGCTTGCATGTTAAAACATCATGGATAGAGAGTCCATCCAAGTTTGAGTCAGTTAAATACATTTTAGTTGTTGATCACTTTTTTACTTTATAGATGATATTCGTTTTGACCCAGAAACATCTGCGGAATATTGCTTTGAAATGCAAAAATCAGCCATATTGAGCTGTAGGATGAACTTTGTCTTAAAGCACGTGGTACCATGAGAATCGAGTATGATTGACTGACTGTACTCAACAGCCTCAATCATTACTCTCTCTATAACATGCCTTAAACTGAAGATGAGTACAGTTAGCAAAATATGTCAGTTTTAACCTGCTGGAAATATCAGATGAAAGGAATCCGCCATAGGACAAATACACCAGTAAATTTGATCCCTTTTTTGTTATGGTTGACAACTTATCTGATACCTTATTTGGACTTTAGCTTTAAACTCCACTCATGCTGTGTTACAACTGCATTAAAGGAAGAGCTTGGCACTGACGATGTGAGGACTCTTCCTGGATCTGGCAAATTTTAGTTTCTGTTTTTGAGACACAATAATGCTGGTCGTGTTTTAACGTCGATGGAGATTGTTTTCTTGGTACCATTTAGGGCCTTGTTAATGACCCAGCATTGTATAAAAGCCACAGGCTACCTTAGACATTGTTGGCTGAGCAGGTGCATCACCTCAACGCCTCAGTTTACCCTAATTCAAATGGATAACTTCACTATGTTAATGCACCATCTCACAACACATCCATCATCTCAAGATGGTCATAGAAACTGGTGACTTTTACTCCGGTGGCTAGCAGTTTAAGATTTCATGCCAGAAGACTTAAAGAACCTTCAGTAATGATACAGCAGGATGTTTGCATATAAAACCGGCTAATGTTTACAGACTAGGATGTATTTATTTACCTTGACATTGAAGCCTACAGCCTTACACTTCATCAATAATTTATTTTTCTCAGACAAGCAAAAAGACTATTCCAGTACCTTTTTTACTGCTGAATCCATGTCCACTTTTTAAATATCTATCTGTTTTCTTCAGGTCAGTAATGAAAGCACCTATCAGGAGGTTGTTCGAGCCTCATGTGGGAAAGTCACAGGAGTCCTATGTGAAGTAGCCATAGCTGTCTACACCTTTGGGACTTGTATTGCATTCTTTATTGTCATTGGAGACCAGCTGGATCGCTGTAAGTATATTCACACTGTTGCAGTGAATCACCCACCTGCCACCCTGTTTCTGTCTCATTTCATCAGATTGGTCAATCTGTGATCTTATATTTTCCTTAACCTGTTACAGTTAAAAATGCCATTTATCAGAGCTTAGCTTTGCATAATTGTCATTATTTATTGTTTTGTCTACTAGTAGTAGTGTTGATTACCTTTTTTACAAAAAAACAAAACAAAAAGGCTGTGCCATCATCGACGAGGGCAAAGAGCATCAACAATGTCACCACTTTTTCTCTCAGTAAATGTCCATCATGTGACCCGGTCTTACATTTCCATGTACTGAGATGCTGACTGTGTAGAATTCCTACTTCTGCCTGTTTCTGGGAAACTGTGACCTTCCACCTCTTTTGGTGTTTTGAAATGAACGAATGGAGTGTTTATGACATTAATTATCTGCTTTGCTAAATCTCCATGTGTACAGGAGTTAATTCCCAATGTGGAACTCTCTACTCGAATCCAGCATACACTTTACTGCCTCCTTTTGTCTGTCCCTCTCAAAGTTTTTTGTAATTCCTTTTTTTTGTTGCAGTGATAGCTGCGATGGCTCATGAAACAGACACTACAGTCAGCAGCTACTGGTACACTGACCGCAAATTTACCATCGTTGTTACTGCAGTCCTGGTTATTCTTCCTCTCTCCATCCCCAAGGAGATTGGCTTTCAGAAGTATGCCAGGTACAAACACTCAGTCACCTCACTCAGCTTATTTTCTCACTGAGGATTAAAAAACACTTTTACCTTGCGTGATGATCATGTCGGAGTTGTTGTTCTTCATTGCAGTGCACTGAGCGTGATGGGAACCTGGTATGTTACCATCGTGGTCATTATAAAGTACATCTGGCCGGATAAAGAGGTGACTCCGGGCTACGTTCCCACCAGGTGAGCTTTTTATCATTTTAGCTTTGTCCACCTACTCATTCAAGCAGAAACTTTTGCATCCTCGTCGTCATGCTTTGCTTGAGTTGCTAAATCGTTGTGTTTGTTACAGTTCTGCTTCCTGGACTGCAGTTTTCAATGCAATGCCCACCATATGCTTTGGTTTCCAGGTATCTCTTCATTTGGTATCATTTGAGATCATAAAACTATATGCCTTTCTTTTAGTTTAATAATGATTAATTATTTTTGTGTCGTCCCCCCCAGTGCCATGTCAGCTGTGTGCCAGTGTTCGACAGCATGAGCAGAAAAGAGATCAAACCTTGGGGAGTTGTAGTGACTCTCAGTATGATAATCTGTCTCTTCGTTTACACAGGAACAGGTATTATCAATGTTTGCACTGGCATTCTCAATAATGTACCTTTTATAACCTGTGATTACATTTAGGAAACTGCTTGTAAAGAGGTTTTGATGACATTATACAATCATGATAAACCATCTGATACAGTGAAACTTGTCTACTTTATTGATTCTTATCACATGGATCAGATATAAAGTCGTTCATAATTTTCAACATATAACGGGTCTGAATATTTGATGTCAGTTAAAATTATGCTGATAGCCGAAGACACCTATTGTGTAGTGCTGTTACCAGTCAGATGGCTCGTGACTGGCTGTCAGTACTTAAATGCTTGTCGTGTTTTGTGTTGTGTTTTTGTGTTGATCAGGTGTCTGTGGATTCCTGACATTTGGCTCCAATGTCAGTCAGGATGTGTTGATGTCATACCCTCCTGATGATATTGCTGTGGCCATTGCAAGAGCTTTTATTGTCATCTGTGTCATCACCTCCTACCCCATTTTACACTTCTGTGGCAGGTAAGATACAGTGATTTCCACACGTCTGGTCTCCCTGTTCAGCATACTGTATCTCAGTCACTGTTGTTAAGATTGTAATAAAGATTGTTAAATTGCACAAACCTAAAAAGAATATTTGTGTATGAATATTTCTACCTATAGTACAGTGACGTGTAGTTACAGCCTCGTATTACCTTACACATAGAAGAATGATCCAGATCAGTTACATACAGTGAGATATACAGGTTTTAAATTTAAAAAAGGAAGAAAAGAGCACTGGTATTGAAATGGGTACCTGGTATCAGCCCTGAGAGTAAGTATTCTATATATATATATATATATATATATATATATATATATATATATTTTCTTTGGGAAAGGAAACATGGGATCAGTGCATCCCTAGTGTGTGATAAAGAGAACTTTATTTTACGATGCAGTTAATGCAGCATTTCCTCATTGCACTCTGGTGTAATCGTGTGCTTCCAGGGCAGTTATAGAAGGACTTTGGCTGCGTTTCCAAGGCGAGCAGGTGGAGGTGTGTGTACGTCGTGAGCAGAGGAGAAGGATCCTGCAGACGCTGGTGTGGTTTGCCGTCACCCTCGTCCTCGCCCTCTTCATCCCAGATATTGGTCGGGTGATCTCACTGATTGGAGGATTGGCAGCATGCTTTATCTTTGTCTTCCCAGGTAACATTTCCCTCATAGTTTTGCAAGGTTTCAGATTTCTGTGCAATTCTAATGTCACATTGTAAAGTCTGTCCGACATCTCTAACTTAACAGGTCTATGTTTGATGCAAGCCAAGCTGTCAGAGACAGACAGTCGATCTGCAAGGTGAGATGCTGCTTATTCTTGGATGTCTTTCGGTGTCTTTGGAAATTTAAAAAAAATTATTAAATTCTAGTGTGGCACAGCAACAAGGTTCTTAGATCTAACCCCACGAGGGGCCTCAGTGTGTGTGGAGTTTGCATGCTTTTTTAACTAGAGTTGGTCCATGGGTGCTGCATTTTAGTGGCCCTTTACTACTATGTAGTTAGGATTGGTAAAACAGTATGAATTTCCTCACAGTATAACTTAAAGATGTATTATCACACTTTGGCCATTGGGGTGCAGGAAAAACATCAAAACAAATATCGCTAGCTTATGGAATTGCTATGGCTTAACAGTCAAAAAACTATTAAACATTTAGCAGACAGAGTAACATAGCATTCATTTGGAGTTTTGTATCCATGTAAACTGAATATTGTTTGGTTTTGAATAATTGATAAAATAATCAGCAAATTAATTGATGGTGAAAAAGTTTATTGTATTTGGGTGTTACTGTGATTTTGCCACTATTATCGACCCTTTCACATTAGAGACATTTGATTCAGTTTCTTTCACAGAAATAAGTTTACTCAAATCTGCATTAAACATTTTTTTATGATGATTTTCTTTAATATTGGTTTCTGTTACAGCTGGCACGGATTGGTGAGCTTCGGTGTTGTCATGGTTACAATCGGAGCATTCATCTTTGGCCTTACTACGACCAACTCCATTTATCAAGATGTCGTCAGCTAAAAAGAACTTTTTTTTTTTAAATCGGAGCCAGTGGTGTCCTCGTTATTGAGTGGGTGCTTAGTCCTGTGCTGCTATTCTGAACTACTGGATAAATTAGAGAAGCGTCTCATGACACTCATTTAGAAAATCAACACCTTTTACGGCATGTCACATCCCTGCTCCATGCTGAGTTAAAGCTCCAGAGCTCTTGATTCAGTCAGGTAGTAGTCAGAGACAGCCCACATTGCCAAGTCACTTCAGACACTTTGCCTTTTATTTTATGTAAAGGTTAAACTGCATGTTTTATTTTTATGATAGTTTAACCTAACCATGAAAACAGTTTTTGACGGTTTAGCCATCCACAGGGGCACAGAATGACTTCCCCTGTCTCTGGACCTTGTATGGGCAACCCGTTCCTGTCCTGTTTACAAGAGCTGAAATACTTTGTATAGAAAGGTCTTACAATCAAATTGATTTTAATAATGAAATTGTACCAATTTGTGTATTTTAACTTGCATGTCAAAGTAAATGTTTCTTATTGAAAATGACATGCTGTGGTTCCCAGGTCAAGACTTTGTTGGTGCTGCTCGTAGTTTGTCCACAAATTTTTCAATATAAAATTGAATTGATTGATATGTTTGCATCATTAAGTGATGTCAGCAGCAGGGCTGGGCAGTGTGTCTTGCTGATTTAGTTTCCAGTCAGTACCTCTAAATGAGTTAAAAAAAAGTGAGGTTCTTAACTATTTGGGCACGGCCAACTAATCATATTTTTAAATATATTTAGGAAACCATTTGAGTTATTTTGTTTTCTTATATTGTTACATATTTTATAAAGTTACTATGATTTTACAATTGGTTTGGAGGTGAAATCATTTAAGACAAGTTTGCAAAAGTATAAAGCTACGTTCATGTAGGCCAACATCACTTTAATGTGCAAACAGTCAACTGCCACACAGGCTGATAACCACAGCAGCGTGCCTCTGTAAACACAGTACAGATCTGCAGGGTGTCCAAGACGAGCAGCACCTCCACATTCAAGATATCCTCAGGATCCTCACAGGGTGGGTCTGGAAATGGTAGTCTTTAAATGTATATGTATGCAACAAAAAAAAAAAACCTTGTCTTGGTGCACAGGTGAGATACAGCTTGGCTGTCAGTGGGGAGAAGCCAACTAGTCAAACTGAGTTTGAGATTTTATTTATTTGAATCAGTACACACCAGACATTGTTTCAAGTTCAAGAATGAAAAGTGAGGAATCTTTTTTTAATGCCCCTATATTCTGTATCAAGACCGTATCTACTTAACACTAATTAATGTTAACACATAACACAATTAGAGACCATTAAGTTGGATTGCAAGTTAAAACAAGCTGCAAATGCAGCTGAAGTATATTTAAAATGAATGTTCAGGGGTGTACGATGACAGTAATTGAGATTAAACTGAATTGTTTTAATCACTGGTTCTACATTTATTTAGATTATCACAGCTAATAATCTTGGGTACATTAAGCATGTTATGATCCATAAGTCAAGTGAGATTCAAGACTTGACAGCCTTGTGTTTGTTTATCCAGGTTTTATGAAACCCAGCGATATACAGTGTTTTATTTGTGGAAATGAGGGACACACTGTTGGATTAAATACACTGATACAGCTACTGTATTGAAAAGGAAGGGAAAGGAGCTATAGTCAAAACAATAATGGTGTCTGTGACCAGTACAAGAACATCAGATTGTTTACTGAAATTTCTTGAATTCATTGTTGGAATATATATTGTTTTAATGGTTTGGTGTTGAACCATTTGTGTCTTTTTTTTTTTTAATTTAAAAAAAAAAAAAAGATTTACTGTTTTGGTGCTGCAGACAACAATTTGTCTGGTCATGAGTGAAGGTGCGTTTATGATTTGTCCCTGATTTACTGTGTTTTCAGGCTAAAGGATGTACAATTTATTCCAAAGGCATTAGTTAAATCAGAAATGTGTCCATGTCAAGTTTTAATGGAAATACTTGTGATATTCCAATAAATGAACTACATTCAAGGCATGTGAATAAATCTAACAATTCATATGTCACTGGCAGTTCAAAACATTTAATAAAGAGATAAATGCAAGTGGAGTTGCATTTTTGATAAATGGCAATTACCAAACCAAAACCAAAAGTCTAAGTTCAGAACAATCACCTTGTATCACTGAATTTACTTTTGCTGAAAATGTCAATGAAAACCACAAAACAAGATTCAGCTTTATATCAGTGCCACAGAATATACCTTTACATGATCAAATTAAGCTAAGTCTAAGTGGATGTACAATTTCTGTTTTGGCGTTTTAATCAGCACATTAGATATGAAATGAAATGGTGAGCTCAAAGAGCTGACAGGGTTTTCATTTCTATTTTGGGTGATTAGTAAAGGACTTGTACCCTTTTATACGTCTATATGTAGTTCCCCAGTTTCCGGATAATTCTCAATAAGACGACAAGGCCACCAACGAGTTTAAGGCTAAGCAGAACTGAGCTGGTGCTTTTCACTTACTGAAAATCAGACTGAAGGCACAAATCCCCAAATTGAGCAAGAAGTGAAGCTGGCTGGTAACCAAATATTAAAGAATTATTTTAATTCACATTTGTTAATGTGTCAAAATTTGAGAGACTGTCTTAAGAGGGTTCCAGTTCTACACTATTAGCCTATATAGATGTTAACATCCTCAAAGCTGGAGGTTGGCACAAGACTTGTTAAATTTTAAATCCAATGTGTTGCAAAGACAACACAACAAATAATGTGTCCCTCTCCAAATACTCACACTGCACTGAAGGTACTCTATGAACAATAGAAATTATGAGAATACGTGCCCTAAAAGTCCTTTTCCCTCCAAAATCAACATCCCTGAGAAAAATGTACCATCTACTAAGTGATGAGTGCAGGTATATTACATACAGCAGTCTCCATCATGGCTCAATAGGAGTCATTTGTTAAGAAAGACTGAAACATGTGGAAAGCTGGACCTGGAGCCCACTGAGGAACCATGTGACCTGCACCCTGAAACACAGGACAGTGGCATTTCACAATAATGCAACCATATTATCAATGTAAAAAACAGCAACCATGCTTCCATGGCAGACACTAAACAACACATTGGTGGTTACCTTGACTGTCAGGAAAGTTATGTTTCCAAACTGTTGGTAGAAACCAGCAATCTGGTCATCATGAAGCCAGGTCTGGTACTTAGTGGTTGCCTAAGAACAACATTTTGTATTAAGAAGTGCATCTGGTTACAGTTTGAGGGGAAAACAACATTTTTAGAATCCTAAAATTCAAGTCCCTACTTTCAGGCCGAGGTCTTCCACAAACCACTGGTCTCCCAGGAAGTTACAGGCCATGTCAGTGTCTCCGTTGTAGACGAGCGCCCGCAGGCCCAGAGAGAGCAGCTTCAGATACACGTCCTTCACTGTTGGGTACAAGGTGGTGTATTGCTCTCCAACTTCATCACTACAAGGAAGAAAAGAGTTTATTATGATCAACATGTCGCTGACCTCCTACTGTACACAGACAAGAGGGGAAAATGCCTCATTTACAAATTAGTCACTCCCATTTGATGGGATTGGTACATGAATGAACAATGGATTCTAGACTGCAATTTGGCTTGTGCTATTGTCTAAAAACTACTTCAGGGTGTTAAAAACAACAGCAGTTATCAAGGCAACAGATATGCATGGTCCCCAGATGATGAATCCTGACTTTGGTGATCCCTGGACTTTTCCTCTAGTGCCACTATAATGTTCATATTTTTAGTTTTGAGTGAAATGTCTCAACAATTATTGGAGGGATTGACATGAATTTTGGTACATACATTCATGCTCTGCTCAGGATGAATTGTAATCTCTTTGGTGATCCCCTGACTTAGTTTATGACCAAATATTTGCTCAAGTAATGACATTCCCATCAGTCTCAGTCAATAAGCACTAAACACAAAATACAGCTAACTAAACTAAGGAGAACATTATACCTTCTTACTATCAGCAGGTTAGCATGTGGATGTTAGCATTTAGCTCAAAGCACTGCTGTGCTAAAGTACAGCCTCACAGAGCAGCTACCATGGCTGTAGACGCTTAGTCTTGTTTTACTGTACTCTGCATACCTACCTGTTTTGTCTTTTAATAAAAATTGCTGCACTGTGAGTAAGATGTTCATGTGGCAAACTGTGCCGTTTTGTCATTTGGAACCTTTTTTTTTTTTTTTAATTAAATGTCTCTTATCACGTTCTTCATGTGACATTGTCAGGTGAGATGGTCACTTTATTCTGTGTATAGATTGATAAATGAAGATACACTTTGACATATGTTACGCACCTTTGGTTGGTACGGTGAGATTTGCTGGAATCTTGCAATACAAGGACCTCCCTTTCATTTTGTTAGGGATGTTTTGACCAACTACAGGCAAATACCGACATTACATTCATCTAACCACATTCATGATTTTGCTGTAACATACCTGCAGATGTCCCATGGTGGCAGCGTATCTGGAATATGTAAAGCTTTCCTCACGTCGCCTCTGTTCAGCCAGTTAATCTGAGCCGTGCTGTTGATGCAGGGCGGGACTTCACCCAGAGACACGGAGGGAGGCACTCGATCTGAAAACTTCATTAAAAGATTTTTTATCATTAACGCTACAAGTCAATAAGAAGATTTTGAAGCACAGGTGCATGGGCAAGCAGCACTTGGGAAACCCTCACCTTGTGGGTGTGTGAGTGTTTCCTGTAGTTCTTAAACAGATGGCTCATGGTCCTCTCATAGCCTCTGTGGGACATTCTGCCACCCTCACAATCCAAGTACAGGGCATACTCATTAAGTCCGCTACCATACACAATACCAAAGGCTACATTCACCTGAAGGGAGACAAGGAGGAAGTAAAACCTGAATGAGTCATCCGGTAGCATCAGAAATGCCAAATTCTGAAGAAACAGTGCACACGTACCAGTGTCGTGCAGGTCTCTGAACTGGAGTTGTAGAAGTCACAGCCCCCCTTGTCACAGCAATTTATGTTCAGATCACGCCACAAACTGCACATGAAACATAACTTGAAAAATCACTGCATCACCTACATGCGAGTCATTTATAGCTTTTTGTCGATACTTTCAATATCTGTATATTAATGCAGAACAATAGCATTAGGCACTCCACATACTATCAGTTACATTGATTTCACTGGCACAATTAAAACCACAAAAACAATGTTTTTCTTTGGTCGTTTGGCATTCAGTAAAGAAAAGGACTCTGAACATTAAAATACTGCTGTTCCTCCTAACTGACTGATTAAAATACAAGCTGTAGGTGCTCTTCAACTATAGACAATATCTCCTTTTACATACACAAATCACATGTTTGTGACTTCTGAAACCTGTTTGTCCCAATGTTCCAGTGAGTGTCATTTCAAATGCAGCATCATATTGTTTAAACTAAGAGCCAAAAGGACTCAAACTGGAGGTTACGCATGTTGTGTGCATCATTGCTGAATGAACCAGGGGAACACAAAAAGCAATGCATGAAGGCATTGCTTTTTTAACATACAGTGGTGTGGAAAAGTGTTTGCCCCCTTCCTGATTTCTTATTTTTTTGCATGTTTGTCACACTTAAATGTTTCAGATCATCAAACAAATTTAAATATTAGTCAAAGATAACAAGTAAATACAAAATGCAGTTTTTAAAAATGAAGGTTATTAATTATTATTATTATTATTATGGAAAAACAAAATCCAAACCTACATGTCCCTGTGTGAAACAGTGATTGCCCCCTAAACCTAATAACTGGTTGGGGCAGCCTTAGCAGCAACAACTGCAATCAGCCCTGTGGCAGCGCAGACCATCACAATACCACCACCATATTTTACTGTTGGTATGATGTTCTTTTTCTGAAATGCGGTGTTACTTTCACGCCAGATGTAATGGGACACAACTTTTGTCTCGTCTGTCCACAGAGTATTTTCCCAAAAATCTTGGGGATCATCAAGATGTTTTCTGGCAAAAATGAGACGAGCCTTAATGTTCTTTTTGCTCAGCAGTGGTTTTTGTCTTGGAACTCTGCCATGCAGGCCATTTTTGCCCAGTCTCTTTCTTATGGTGGAGTCATGAACACTGACCTTAACAGAGGCAAGTGAGGCCTGCAGTTCTTTGGATGTTGTTGTAGGGTCTTTTGTGACCTCTTGGATGAGTTGTTGCTGCACTCTTGGGGTAATTTTGGTCGGCCGGCCGGCCACTCCTGGGAAGGTTCGCCACTGTTCGATGTTTTCGCCATTTGTGGATAATGACTCTCACTGTGGTTCGCTGGAGTCCCAAAGCTTTAGAAATGGCTTTATAACCTTTTCCAGACTGATAGATCTCAATTACTATCTCATTTGTTCCTGAATTTCTTTGGATCTCGGCATGATGTCTAGCTTTTGGTCTATTTCACTTTGTCAGGCAAGTCCTATTTAAGTGATTTCTTGATTTAGAACAGGTGTGGCAGTAATCAGGCCTGGGTGTGGCTAGAGAAATTGAACTCAGGTGTGATAAACCACATATATGTTTTAACAGGTGGGACAATCGCTTTTTCACACCACTGTATTCCCTCAAAGAAAACAAGCTTCCTCTACAACAAAGTGCCACTTACTCTTCTCCAAAGAGGCCGTGGTAGTAACCAAAGTAGATCAAAGATTGGTCATTCAGAGCAAAGCTGCTGAGGCCATTTCCCACTGCAAAGCCCTGAAAACAAAAATATATTCAAAGATAAATGTTGGTAGTTAAAATATCCATCTGCTTTACTACAAAAGTCTTTTCTGAATTTCACAAAACATCTAATCATGAAACTGCATTCGGGTGGAGGTACTGATACTGAGCAGTTGATGGTGCTGATGAGCAAAACAGAGGTTCAAGATGAGTTTGCACTTTACTTGCATCTCACCTTGAAGTTGATTTTGGCAGCTCCAGTAACCACGCGCAGGCTGAGGGTTGGTGCATAAATTCCACCATAACTTTCCCCAAAGATGAAGAACTCATTTTTAGTGAAATTTGGGAACTTGGCAAAGAAACTCTGCAGAGCTTTGTAATTATCGTCAGCGACCTAAGAGAAGAACATGTAAAATAGAAAGGCTGTTTCTAAGCTTTTCATTACTTTTCAAAAAGGGTGTCAGTCAGTCACTGAACTCACCTGGTCATCATCAGTGGCATACTTTTTGTCATCAGAGTAGGAATATCCTACTCCTGCAGGAGATTCTACATACAGCAAATTGGCAATCTTGTTCCAGCTGAATGTGTTCTCATACAGAGTGGCCCCGTTATCATTTACCTGAAAAGGGAAATTAACAGTGCCTAGTCAAAGTCACTTTTATTCAGTGCAATTATTTATAAAGTTAGCATGCTCACATGAAAGGGTCCATTCTCTGACAGGAATCCATCCAGCGAGCTGCAGCCTGGGCCTCCATTCAGCCAGAGCACTAGAGGGTCTTTGACTGGATCCCGCTGAGAAGTCACAAACCTGCAGGAGATCAGGACCAGGATTAGTACTGCATTAAGTACTGAAAGGCCACACATACCTTTACACCTTATTCAAAATTACTTAATGGCACTCCAAAGATGAGTACAACTGATAGTATTAACAGTGTTTGTTCAATTAGCAGTAATATTCTGTTAATTTAAAATTAAACTTTAGCCTAGACTAAAAATACTAGATTATGGGAACCCTGCAGGTGATCTGATTGTTTTTTTATTTGCATCTATAGCTCACGTTGTTCGACGGTCCTGGTCCACTTCCAGAGAACAAACATGTTACTTCATGCGAAACTGAGGTGGCGCAAGGTGATGCTTATTGAGAAACTGCAGAAAGCCAGTCGGTTACTGTTTCTTACCAATAATGGAGAAACTTTCCCGGTTGTGCCTGGAGGTGTCCCGACCACTGTCGATATTTCGGTTTGAACATCATACCTGGCAGGTGAGTCACCTCATCAGGAGCGTACTGAGCCCGGGAGCCGAGCTGAAACGCGGCCAGCAAACACACCAACAAACCACCGGCGTACATAACTGAACTAAACTCACTTGTAACAGAAAACACTACACTACACTACACTACACTACACTACACTACACTTCTCACCAATGTCAGAGAGAGACGACGAGGCTTCTGACTTCCTCCAACGGCAGCTCCGCGTGAACAACTAGAACTAGAACGTCATATGACTGCTGCTGTGGGCCACGTGACCAGCGCCTGACTCTACACGGAAGTCTGTCCTGATCCAGTGGTAGCGCGCAACATCACCTCGCCAACATAATCAACTGTCAATCAAATGTATATCTCTTTGTACAATATATTGTAATATATGATATGTAATATGATCAATAAAAAAATACAGCGCCTCGCCACTTCTCGCTCGTCGCGGTGGGTGTGTCAACGCTGGCAAGATATAGCGAGTAGCTTGCTCATTAGCAAACATAAAATAAAAATAAGAGACCTGCACTTTTCCCCACAGAGCAATCGTTAATGTTATTAGTAACGCCTGTGCTTTTCCTAAAAATGTCTGCTGTGAAAAAGGCCAATCCCCATGTCCATGGTGATAGGGTCTTACTTGTTTGATTAGTAAAGGATGTCTTATTTAAACTCCCTATAGACTAAAAACTAACAAATGAACTGCTATATAAACCTCCAGTATACTGGGAAAATAATAAACACTATGCATATCATTTCTCAGAGGGTTGTGACTCACCTAATTTATTTCTAACTTTCTCTTTCAATTTCTGTTTTTCCCCTGAGGTTTGTTCCAAAAAGTTTTACTGAGTTCTTTGAGTAAACCAGTAACCAGTCTTTTTACATCAGTCCGTGTTCCAAATTTTAGGGGTTCAACGGTTTTGGAAAAATACTCATAGCTTTTTATCACAGAAGACTGACAACGTACCTTCCTTTAATTCATCTGTCATATGTAGTACATGAACTTTAATACAAATATATCTTTTACAGGGAAAGTAATTATTCTTATGTGAAAATATATTAATGTATGCAAATGGGGAAACATTGCCCTTGTAATAAAAAAAGAGGGTCTTATAAAATATATACTTGATTGTCTCAGTATATACTAATTTCAATGTCTTTCTCACTGTAATTGCTTTGTCGTTTGTTTAATTTCCTCTTATAAATGGCCTCTTATGAATATTTTGTTTTATTATTGACAGTGTGAGTAGGGGGTATGTACAATGTACAATTATAAACTAACACTTGGTGAATAATCTATAAGCTGTTTAAATTTGACTAATTCTGGGCCAACAAATAAATCAATGACCCATTATTTCCTAAAAAATAAATTAAGTATATAAAAGAAATAAATGTTTTTTAAAAATCTGAGAAAATTAAAACATTTTGAGACTTTATTTTGTGGTCAAATTCATGTGGGAGATGAGACTTTAGCTTAATGTGGGCATTCTCTGAAAATAACAATAATAGCTAATGGACTTCTGAATGTTATTGGACAATTTTTTTAGTTTAATTAAAAAAAGATCTTTTTAAGGATGACGGTTGATGAATTACGCAATCTTTGCTTTTATTTTTTCTCTTTTATAGGTGTGGTATGCGATTCTAATCTGAAACACATCTTTTTGTCAAATTCAGCGAATATCTCCTCACAGTCAGCTAATCCAGTGTTTGTACACAGCCCTGGCTCTGTAAATGGGAAATAAACAAAGTGGCTCAGACCGAGCCACACAACACTATTCCAGCCATGATTTGTGTCAGGTCACATTAAATGACTTGCCCGCGGACATTCATCTTACTTTCTAGTTTGCCAGGATCTGCTGTTGTTGTATTGTTAGCTATAGTAGCAGGAGAGTTGTGAGCATCGCTGTCTGGAGCTGCTGTGCTGCGCTGGGAAACCGTCTCGTCCTCTCTGCATGTTAGCTTCCAGCAGCAACTGTAGCTAACCTTAGTTACATTACTTCGCTCTATATTATGGTATTTGTTATGGTATTGGATTTTTCCAGAACTGCATAGACTATTACTATTTAGCCTATATAGCCGAGGTATTTTCATAAGCCATTTTTGACTTCCAACCTCTCCTGCACAATGTTTAAACAGTTCAATATGCTTACTGGCTTTTTCTAAATGTATGTGCAAATAAACTAAATTCGTTTTTTAAGGTTTAATATAGATGGAATACATATCAAATAAAGAATTTAGTTAATATCTGTTCCAGGTTGCCTTTTTTTAAAAACAAATTTTGTATAATTTTAGTGAGAGAGGATTTTATTGTGGTCGCTCGAACGTTTGGACTTTTATTGTGAAGGCAGATATATACGGCAGGCGGAAAAAATACGCGCCTAACTCCATAACAGTGGGGTGGACTATCAGAAAAGTTGGGACATTGCCGTAAACATTTGCTTTAGATTGGAATTAAACTGTGGATAAATGTACCTGTCAACCAAAACGTGTATCTAAAGATAAAATACTATCGGTTGTCGTCGTTCGCACTGCTAGCGTTAGCTCGGTAGCAACTCTGTACAGCTGGTAGCGACAACGATCCAGGTAAAAACAATTAATTCTCATAATTTTCACTCTCGCCACTGAGGTCATGTATATAGTCTGTTTGCATGTATGTATTCGCGCTCTTTCGAACAACCAACACTTATACAACAAATTAAGCACTTTGTATTAACACTAGCTAAACGAAAGTGAAAAGCTACACAAGATGTTAGTGTTTCCGGTACAAACTTTCACAATAGGTCTGCGCCAGAGAGAAGCAACCCGTGGTGAAATTAGAGACGAAAAGTAGCCTACATGACAATGTTTTCTTCTTTTCACAATGTATATTAAAATCTACATAAAACTACAAAAGAGGGAGGAATCAGGAAACCCTGACAAGATTTTATTTCGAAGTAAAATCTTTCCGGTTGTGTGCTCTTTGCAGCTGATTCAAACAGCACAGCGCAGGGAGGCTCCCGGGTTTGTTTTCTTCTCACGTCCAGAATGGATCCCGATAGCCCACATAGTCCAGACGGAGAGACCGTCATGCCAGACCAGAACCCCAAATACCAGAGGAGTCTGAGGAGCCTAAACGTGCTCGCCACGAGGTTTGTCAGGTTGTTACAAGAAGCTGAAGGCGGCGTGCTGGACCTCAAAGACGTAAGTGAGACGAGACCAATCAGTCACACAGTACAACAAACACTGATCCAAACACCATAATGTTTCATCATATTTGGACAATGAATAAAATGACACTTTTAGATTTCTTTTTGACTGTTGTATGTGATGTAACTGTATCTGGACCAGGGCTACAAACGCCTGCACAATAAATGTATTACATTTCAGTATCATAAAACACAAAATATACATACACCCAGTTGGTCATACCTACAGAACACCTTCAAAAGTTTTAATGTAACTTAAAATTCTGCATCTTATTTCCCATGATTGTCAGTGTTCACAGTGTGATGCACAGATGCTTTGTCAGAAAGGTGTGACTGTTCATACCTCAGTGTTTCTGTCTACTATAACCAAATGTGAAACAAAGTGGGGGAAGAAAGTTTACTTAATACAGATTTAGATCTTTTAGGAACTAAAGCCCTCAGATTTTTATTTCATATTACATTTAAGTAAAAACCTCCAAAATTACATTAGATTTCATTCATGTAACAGAAGCTGTTGTCTGAAGCAACTGTCAATAAGTACATTTGACCTCCTTTGGAACAAAAGCTCAATGTTATCAAAATTGTAAGTGTATCCCTCCTAAACAAACAACTAAGAGTGTGTTGAGAGCTTGATTGGGTTTTTTGAAAGCAGGTTTGGACTTTTAATATCCACTGTTTAATTGATCTCTGAATTGCAAGCAGATCCCCTGAGACACCCAGATCATAGACTGTGTGGACATTTGTGAAAGAAAAATTCTGATAGGATGAGGCTATGGAGGCTGTGGTGGATAAATGTTTTTTCTTTGTGTGTGTGTGTGTGTGTGTGTGTTCTTTTAGGCTGTCAGGGTCCTGGCTGTCGGACAGAAAAGGCGAATATATGACATCACGAATGTGCTGGAGGGCGTTGGTCTGATTGTGAAAATGTCCAAGAGCATTGTAAAGTGGAAGTAAGTTTTTAACCCTGCCTTGTGTGCATGCATTTGGATATGCATGTGTGCCAAGTGTATGATGCAAAATATGTTTTACAATATAACACATATGCCTTTTCTAAATGAGGGGTACAATGCCAGGCGAAAATGGACACCAGTTAAACAAGAGAATGATAGAGTTAAAGTCTGAGCTGGAGGACTTGGAGCAGAAGGAACATATGTTGGACCAGCAGAAATTCTGGGTTGAACAGAGCGTCAGGAACACAACAGAAGACTGCAGCAAATATCCTTTTTACAAAAAACATAGCAAAGAGTGCAGAAATGTAAGTATATGTTAAAATAGTAAAAAAAAAAAAAAAAAAAAAAAAATAGAAAATGAGATGTTGGACAGTAGATTTAGATCAGATCAGATTTCATATGGTTTATTCTTTTATGACACAAATGCTGTACTTTCTTTTGCAAAAGAAAGTATATCGTGCAGGCCTGCTACTTTCTGACACACTGACAGAATCCTAACAAAATATTTTTGAATGCAATTAAATTAGACCTTAACTCAAGTCAACTCTGACCTATGTGAATCATGAAGACATCTGCAACTGCTTCAGTGGTAATGTATAATCATTCTTGCCTTTTTAACAGTTACTCTTGTTTACATTTTTGTGTCAGCATAATTTTGATACAGTTGAAAATCCAAGTGGAGGACGCAATGAGTGTCATTAGAGTGAAATACAAATCCTAGCCCTGCTTTTTGACGAATATATCTCCTCAGCACATTTCTTCCTCTCTCATCTCTGCTGCTGTTGAGTTGAAGTGATTTAAAGTATCTGTAGGAAAACTCAGAGAATAGTGTGTTCCAAGTTTTTGACTGTAAATGTACATCAAAGCATGTGAAACAATTGGGACATTAGGGACTTTTCATGAAGTCCACATATGAGGTAAATCAAAGTTAAAAACTGTTACTTCTCATTGATTTCCCTTACTAGATTGATACCAGAGAGATGTGTTACAGGAGAATTTTAAGCTCTGACTAGGCAAGATATAGAGTTATAAAATTAGGTTGCAGCTCCGAATCAGCTGATGTTTTGGTGATTCAGTGTATTTTCCTAGTTGGACTAACATCAACACAGCTGTGCTCATGCTGGCACATGCGTCACCACAACAGCTGACATTATTGCAGTTTGTTTAGAGTAGAGGCAAACAGAACTACACATTTCTTTTTGCTAAAAATACATAAAGACCAAACAAAATTATTGTCTTTTGACCAATGATTTTTACTCTCTTCTTTCTCCAGGCCATACTCTCTTGGCAGTGCGAGCGCCATCTGGCACTCAGCTAGATGTTCCCATTCCCAAAGCTGTAAGTTCTACTTCATTGGAACCCACTGTAGGTTCTTCTTTTAGGCTTCCTTTAATTCAGATGAGATGATTCAGTATGTGCATGCATCTTTCTTTCAGGTCCAGAACAGCCCAGCAAAGTACCAGATCCATCTGAAAAGCACCAATGGGCCGATAGATGTCCTACTTCTTAACAAAGGCTCTGTCAGCTCTGATCCTGTCGTACTGCCAGTCCCACCGTCTGAAGAAATTTTACGGAACGCCAAATCAGCCATGTCCACTTCATATGAGACAGAAAGCAGTATTACACCTTGTCAGGCTTCAGCTAATACCAAACATAGCACCAGATCTATACGAACGGCCATGGAGGACACGCGGTGTCTTCAGGCATCGTCGTTTCTAAAAGCTGTGCCTAACAGGACTGATGCATCTGAATGTGAGTATTTTAGTTTGTACAATTTCTGGAGTGTGTTTTTGTTGATATGCCACTGAAAGAGAAACCTAATACTCCATCTTAGCTTGAAATCAACCCCTTCCCATATTGATCCAACGTCTAGATTGGAGAGAATATGACTTTGCTTTGAACTTCAGGGCCATGAAGAACAAAACAACGACATTGATTTTTTTCCCGCAGTTACTCCGTTTCCTCTGGTACGAGGCAAAGAACTGCTGTTGCAACGACGACTTTAGTTTGAGACCAGAGTCAGTTAATTGAGCAGTATAAAAAGTGGCATGTAAATTACTAAATCAAAAAAGTGGATTTAATATTAAGTTAAAAACACCATTTATTTATAACACTGATCAGGTTAATACGTGACCAACATTACTGCTGGTAAAATAGCTTTTTAGCATCGCTAGTACTCCTTATCTGAACTGAAGAGGAGATAGCACAGACGTCAAGCTCTTCCTTCACTGACTGATGAAAACAGTTTATCAGTTATATATCTCAGTGGTTGCTGGTTATACAATATATTTCTCTGTGTCTTTGGTTATATCTTGCATGCTCACACAATAATGTGTTCATGCCTTATGCATGTTTCTTTCATTGCTGAGGGCATTTACATTGATTTGTGATTTAATATTTTTTTCCAGTGCGAGATTTATCAAAAGACCGGGGGCACCTACTACACCCAACCAAAGGTAGGGCCCTTGTTGTATCTTGTATCTCTGAATTATTTATTTTCATATGAAATATGATTAAGTGTGTCTTCCCTCATTTTGTAGAAATAATGAATGCAGATCTAATCACAGAGCTTATGGCCTCTGAAGGTAAGTGCACTTTATTTTCTGACTTCATATCTATATATATTATATTCATACATACATGATATATTGGTATTTGTAGTATATTTGTATTAATCACATGTGTACCTCTGCTTCTCAGTTTTTTCTCCGCTCCTTCGACTGTCTCCGCCCCCATCTGAACATGAATACGTCTATAATCTGGATGAGAGTGAAGGCCTATGTGACCTCTTTGACATCCCTGTGCTCAATGTTGGACCATGAACTGTGTTAAGACTTCAACACAGGAAGTGTTGAAGACTTCTAACTCCGGAAATGTACATAGTAGTCTGTTTTTAAATAGTTATTTGATTATGACAAATAATAAACAAATGATTTTGAATATTGTGTCCACCTCATTCATATACTGAGAAGCAAAAATATTAGAAAAACCTTGCAATATAATACAGTCCAATACGACACTGTAACCTACAGCCTCACAGTTAAATCAAGACCTTTTATGACAGTGTCAACAGTAAAAACAATGTTTCACAGTATTTATTACAAGACCGATGTAGTAAATTGGATTACAATATGCATGAGTTTAAATTCTGGTCAAACGTGAATCTTTCTTCAGCTTTGTAGTGCTATTTTCTCAGTGTTGATTTTAAAAATTGCACACATGCAATTTACACTGTGGTGCCACTTAAGATGTTGCATAACAGTACTTCTTTGGTACTTACAGACACTGGTACTTTAAGCTAAATGCAAACATTGGCATGTAAGCATGCTCGTGTTAAGTTGGTGTAATGTTTACCATGATCACCATCTTAGTATTGCATTTTAGCATGCTAAAATTTGCTGGTTAGCACAAAACACCAAGTACCGCAGAGGTTGATGGGAATGTTATTAGTTTTGCCTCATTAAGTCATTAGGATTCATCCTCTGGGGACCATGGATGTCTGCATAAATATTTCAGTCTGGACCAAAGTGGTAGACTGAGCTGCTATGGTTAAAAAATACTCTAGCACATATTTATTCTAGATAGGGGCTGTAAGTATACTGAATGAATGCCCTGCAGTCTAAGGAGAGCTGCTCAGCTCTGCAGTTCAGTCTGATCTCCCTGTGAAGAAGCTCAACAGTTGTGTTCGTCCTCTTGTAGGCTTACCACTTCACCACTGCATGCACACATGAAACAGCACAGCACCAGAGTGAGGGCAGGAGGTACCTAAATAAGATCAAATAGTGTGAAATTATATTTATACATCATTTAGTACATGTGAATTCTGCAGTGTTGGAGTTGCTGCAGTTCCAGGGGATGAAAACCAGAATGACGAGATCAGGGAAACTCCCATGGAGAAATGTGAACAAACCTTTTTGTTATTATATTGTTTTATCTGTGAGAACTGTGTTTCATTATTATCTGTTCTTGCACCAGTTTCCACTTATGTGTGCCCACAGGAGCAGTTGTTGACAAGCATGAATAAACATGATATCTGCTTACAAATACATTATAGTATGCTATAAACCATGTATTCAGTGTTTATATTCTGCTAATAAATGCTAAATAGGGAGTAACAAGTGTTGTAGTTTTGGATGTAAAAGTCGTCAGTGCTTGAGTAAATGTGCACAGTTGTGGTGTTTCATTGGAGAGTCAGTGCTGCTACAGCTCGCCCCCTCCTGCTCATGTTGCTATGGCAACACATGTTTGAGACAGCAGGCTTGAAAGAGAAGTGGACTTCTGAGTTTAAGTGCTAACTCTGTGCTAGCTTCTAAAAACGACCGACACATTGCCTGGCTCTCTTTGTTATTTGCGCAATATATACGATGGTGAGCAAAGCGTTCTTTAAATTAATTAATTACAACCATGTTGTTCATAGTGAGCTAACCACAGTAAATAGCTAACGTTAGCTGTTAGCTACCTAGCAGCTAATGCTTGGTTGGTGTGTGAATTTCATATTTGGCTCCTCGTTGCCCCAGTTTGTGCTTCTCATATGTTATCATTACATTCATGAGACAGACTGGGGCTAGATGAAAATGTTAAAGAAATAAGCTAGGTTGCATGTAGAAAGCAGTTTTAACCTTTTCTTTTTATTATGTTGACCTTTGTCCAGCCACCCAAAAACAAAGGCACAAGTAAAAAGCCTGCAAAGGCAAGGACGCCCACACTGATAGATGGCCTTACCAAGGAGGAGATGTCCAAGGAGCAGGTCGGAGCTTAAGTGTGATGTGTGTTTGAAAGTGTGGAGGGATGTTTGGATGATTTATGTCAGGAGGAAATAACAGTTTCCTGCTCAAAGTGATCTGTACAATTCAAGTATAGTATTAGTATTGTGCTTTCATACGGCTGGGCGACTCCCAAGAGACAGATTTAAACAAGAATGGTCAAAATCAATTCAGCAGAGCCCGAGACATCCTGGCTTTCAGTTCCTAGTTTGGGTCTTGGTCTCAAAACACTGGAAACTACCAGTAGCATCTTTTCATTAGTGCCTCTCTGCCTGCTAAAATACGTGTCAAGCTCCAACCCCCCAGTTTTGATGCTGGCATTTTGCTATAATCTCTAATCCCATGCCCAGATAGCCCTGAAGACATCATCAAGATTATTTTCCCAGACTTTCTCCAGAGCCACAGAATACATTATCTTCCCATACATTGTCTGGCTCAGATATGCCCACACACACAAATATATTACTGTATTTCAGCTGGAAGAGCACATTGTGCACCTTCGAGAGGAGCTTGATAGAGAGAGGGAGGAGAGAAACTACTTTCAGCTGGAGAGGGACAAGATCCACACCTTTTGGGAGATCACAGACAGACAACTAGAGGAGGTCAAGGCTGAACGGAAAAGCTTAGATAAGGACATAGAAGAGGATGAGGGGCGCCACCAAGTAGAGATCAAGGTAAGGTTAATACACAGATATACCGTAGCTACACAGTCAAACTGCACCCAGATTCACAAGATAGATTTTCCCAAGTCTGTATTTTAAGCCAGAATAAGTCAGAACAGGTAACAAGGCTGCCCCATTTTAAAGGATCCTCAAATGCAGTCAATACATGCAAACTTTTTTGACTGAATTTGGAGGACACAATCAGTGTATCCTTTGCTATCCTCAGTGTCCTACAATCCATCGTTCGTCAGTCATTTCTTTAGTGGCGTGTACAGGTTGTCCTCTCAATTTTAAAAGCCAGAAAAAAACGTGATCACATTGCATTTACTGGATACAAGCACTCAATTTGTCATCAGTCCATATATATCACTTGAAATGAACATCACTTTTAATATATTATTGAATTAGTAGACCAACAAAAAGCCACTTGGAAGTGTAAATACATCCTGTGAGATACTGTTATGTTGTTAATCACAGTTTGTTACAATAAAATGGGAGTCACGATTATATTTATGTTGTAAGTTAAACCTCACAATTCATAATGTAAATACATGTGTGACGAAACATTCCCTGAAACAATACTGAAGGGCCCAGCTCAACTAAACACCAGTTATTGGGTGCCCGCCCGATGACCCTGTAGACTAGCCTGCACTCTTACACTCACAGACAACTTCATATTGAAAACACGTTCTTTTCTTTGGTAAGACAGGTCAAGGGACATGACTCATGAAAAGTTTCTCATACCAGAGAGGTTGCTGCCTAGTGGCTAGTAGTTTAGTAGAACCAGATATACAGCGATGATGGTTGGACAACTGAGTGGGCCATGGTACTCAAATGAAACTACCTAAACAAGTCAGTTGGGCCAGCCACTGTAGCTTAGCCTAAGCAGATACAATGTAGATATAAGACCGAGTCAAGCCGCAGAGTACCTGCTCTTTGCTTAGGTGAGAGTAGGATTTAAAAGCAGCTTAAAGGTAAGTTAGGTCAGAGGGCCCAGTAGATTTTGATGGCACAGGATGATACTCACTGCAGGGCTTAATGATAGGTCAAAACAAAATTTAACATGAATACTGGGCTCCCATAGGAATACTCACCCAACTTTTGGCACATTTTACTGTGTATTGATAACTGGCAATCAAATATTGTCCATGGACAGATTTAATGGCTGAATTAATTTTATATTGCACATGATTTTTTCCCCACTAGGTGTATAAGCAGAAGATGAAGCACCTCCTGTGCGAACACCAGAACACGATCTCTGAGTTGAAAGCAGATGGTTTAGTCTCCACTGAGGTGGTGCAGAAAGAGCAAGAACAATTAGAGACTGAGCTTCATAAGAAAATGAGAGCCACCATGGTAGACATGCAGGAGCTTGACATTGAAAACCTTGTCAAGGAGCTTGAACTGGTTTGTAGTACACATCAAGTCTATTTTATTCTATTATGTTTCTCTTTACCCTGATATATTTCAATGAGTATCAATTCTACAAACAACAGTTTGGTTGTTATCTCAACAGAAACATGATGAAGAAATGACCAAAACAAGGAACAGCTGGGAGAAGCAACTCACAGGTAAATAACTAATCTCATTTTGTGTTGAATTCAACTCATTCACAAACTAAGTGGGACTGTGATTTTGTGTCGCTACTTGAGTAGAAATTCAAGCAAAGTATGAGAAAAAGATGGAGTTGCTTCCACAAGAGCTGGACAACATGAGGAAAAATGAGACCAGTGAGAGAGAGGATCATTGGAGCAGCCACATCAGCGCTCTTATAGAAGACCACAACAAAGCTTTCAGTGAGGCTAATGTACTCGTTAATCGCATGCAACAGGATTTGGATATGAATGAGTCACTCAAGGTATAAGTGCACACATTCAGCATCTTTGTCAGACTGACACTGAAGACATTTCAGATGTTTGTTTGCAACTCATGATTGTTTTCATTATTTCTACAATTAATTGATAAATTGTCTAGTTAAATGGCCATCACAATTTCCCAGAGCCCAAGATGGTGTCTTGAAATTGCTTGCTTTGATTGATAATCAGTTTGATACCTGATTCAAAATAATATGAAACATAGAAAAGTCTTCAGGTTTGAGAAGCTGTAACAAGAATGTTAATTTTTCCTTGATAAATTACTCAAAATTGTTGACAAATAATTTTCTGTCGTTTGACTAATTGTTCCAGCAGTAGTTTTGATCCAGTTATGTTATTTTTCACATGGTATGTTTTATTGGCTTTTCTTAGACACAAATTAAAGACATGAAGGCGAAACAGAAGGAGAAGGAAAAGGACCTGGTCCCTGTTTTGCAGGATAACAAACGTCTCGCTGAGCTTCTCTTGAAAGTCGAGGAGGAAAACGCTGAATATCAGAAAAAAATAAAATACTATGTGACGAAAAAGGTTATGTTGATGTCGATGTTTGTGAATTTTTGAAAACTGAATTTACTGTTGAAACTTGTGCACTTATATTTGTTGCTACCAGTACCTTAAATGGTGCCTTGCTTGGCATGTGTCTTAGTAACTGACATGTAACATACTGTACATAGTTATAAGGCTAATTTGTGACATTGTTTTTGGCAGGATTCCAATGAAAAGGTCAAAGAAAAGGAGTTGAGTGATCTGAAATGGGATTATGAGGTACTGGAACAGAAATTCAGCAAGGTAAAAGCTAAGATTGACTTTCACAGTGTCATGTTGCTCAAATGTTTACTTGACTCATGTGAGCCAAGTGCTTTGTGCAGTTGTGGGTATTTATGTGTGTTTTCTGTCTTTGTGTATGTGTGCACATGTGCTTGTGTGTACATTTCACACAGCTTCAGCTGGAAAGGGACGAACTGTACATGACATTCTCTCAGAATATTCAGAAGGTGCAGCATAAAGCAGGTTTAAAGGGCATTTTGCTGGAAAGGAAGCTGAAAGTCCTGACCGACAGCCTGGAGAAGACACAGGCTCAGCTCAGCTCGGTGCTTTCTGCCTCTAACGTGGACCAAACTGCCCTTGGTGGGGTCACTAACAGAATTGAGGTACTGTTGTATATCCCCCCTTTTGTTTGCTCATCTATAGTCATTCACACCCTTGTACTCTTAAACATGGATGCCATCTACAATCTTTGAAATATAAGTTGTGGTGTCTATTTTATGCATGTTGCCCTACTGTTCGTACAACAACATGAAAGAAACCTGCTTTTGCTTTTAGGAAAATCTTGACTCCAGTAATAATTCCATCAAGAACTTAAAGTATAAAAACGCTCAGATTTCCAAGGTTAGTTGTTAATTTACTTCCTGAAAGTGCTGTAATGCATTTGTTTAACTAATGATGATGTTCAGTCTGTTTTTATAGCAATATTCATACTTAAGTGAAACAACTTTGGATCCGGCAGGCCCGTAAGGATTTGCTGCTGACCTACGAAGCAAAGCAAAGGGCTCTTGGTGTCCCTGTGGAGGAGCTTTGTGTAAAGCCCTTTGAGAGCAGTCTCGCTGGGAAAAGTCTGGAACAAGACTTGGGTCCTGGGTTTTCCCCAAAATGAGAAGCCATGAAAAAGTCTGAACCATTTACAGCAAATCTCACTTTCTTTTCATCTTTTCTCATTACAATCTAAATTTGTTTCTCATACTTTCCTTTGACACAAAAATATTAACATGAAATATTGTTTTCTCTATCTCATAATTATGAATTGCCATCTTGTAATTATGAGAAAACAATGGTCTGGGAGTTTAGGGTAAAAGGTCCGTCATGTTCTTGATTCCCACTGCCCTCCAAAGGCAGAGATACGTAACTACAGACAAACTTAAGTTAAGAATAACGGGTTAAAGTGTTCAGGCTGACCAGCAAACTGTGCAACAGATATAACAGTTGTAATGTCTTACCTATAACATGATAGCTGCTTTCTTCAGCTTTCTTGTCCATTTGAACTAGTTTGTTCAACACAAATTATTTTTATTTCTTTTATCATCATTCTCATATCAGCATCTTTTATCTTGAGTAAATAGTTGAAATTGATATAATAATGAATATAGAATTAAATACATTTAAATATGTGATTTAAAGCAGTTGAAAAATCACATATTTAAATGTATGATAATGATAACTCTAAATTGCCCGTATTGAATGAATGTGAGAGTGAATGGTTGTCTGTCCTTGTCTGTGTCTGTGTTAGCCCTGCGACGAGTTGGCCACTGTCCAGGGTGTACCCTGCCTAAGGCCCAAAGTCACTGGGATAGGCTCCAGTCACCCGCGACCCCTAACGGGACCAAGCGGTAGAAAATGGAAATGGATTTAAAGCAGTTGCGGATACGCTGCTAAGCTAGTGACACTCCTTTACCTAAATTATTTAATGCAAACATTTGAAAACACAGTAAAGATTTTAACATTTTAACAAATTAAGATTTTGTGATTGGATTAAAAAGGACAAAAGCCAAACATGTTTCCCTGTGGTGGAGGAACAGAAATGAATACATAAATTCAAGAAAACCAGATCTTAGCTCCTGTGGAAGCAACAGAACAAATCATGAGTGCAGTAGTGGTCCTGAGAGGTCATGGGTTACTAATTAAACCATGTATACTGGTCCTTGTGTGTCACACTGCAGCCACCCTGTTCATTCAGCACTATATTGCTAGTTTGAAAATACCTGTACTTGATGGGATTTTATTCTGTTGGTGGTATTTGTCAAGTGTTTGATTTCAATGACTGGGCAACACGTGCCACTTTATTACTGTTTCTTTTTTTGTTTTTTAAAGTATGACTATGTCCATATACGTCCTTGAGGGGACATTGTGGAATAACTCCAGTCTGAAAGTCATAACCAAACCAGAAACAACTTTGTCATGGCTGGAGATATGGAAGAACTGTTAACTGATAATTCATCTCATTTTCTCAAGAGTCATTTTGGAATCTCTTTCAGCAACATTTTGTAGGTTAACCATACTGTAACTCCCATGTGCTGCTGTTGAGTTAAAACTGAACCCGAACTTCATTATTTTATTATTGCTAGAGATAAAGAGAAGCTGTCTAAACCTTTCCCAAAGCTTCTTGCCACAGCACATCCATATATTATACACACTTCTACAGGACACAACCCAAATGTAATGGGAAACCATCAAAGGAAACCTGTGATGCTGAGCTACTCATCTGTAAAACATATTGCTTACTACATTGCTTACTGTAATGTAGGGTTATTGTAGCTTAAATGTGCAGCTGTTTTAGGCACTGGCCCAGGGGTCTGACCACCAAGACCCCTGGGCCCATGCCAGGTAGGCCTGTTCATTAATCCATGCCTGCATGTAGAGAGATGAAGATCTGTAGAGGGACGGAGTTGCCTCTTTTAAAAACTTCTATAGTTTGTAATAAAGCCTTTCCTCTCAGTATCAGCAACACTTTACTGTTGCACAAAGGGAATCCAGGGTTCTGGTGCCCTGTTATATACTCTGTAAATTCATTAATGTCTTTCACACAGATTCAAGAAGAAGAAGGGTGTTTGTGTGTGTGATTTTAATAATTAGGCCTTTTTGCTGTTATGTATTTGTAAAGCACAATGGGGCATTCTGTTTAAATATGTATGTTCCTTGTTAATGTTCTTGAATAAAGAATTAAGAAATTAAGATAAAGTGATAGTGCTGCTTTATCAATTATAAGCCACTAACGCCAAGCTTTGCAGTGTATTTATTTTTTTGTGCAGCAAAACAAACATTTTACTGATGCAGAGTATCTGTTCTATTTGTGCAATCTGTACTTAAAAAGCAATGGGTTTATAGCCAGTTAGGACGTAGTAATACGTGACTAGTGTGGGAAAACCTCTGTTGAAGTGCTTTTTATAACTGCATCTGTAAATGATGTATCATAATTACAGCAATGATTGTTTTTATTTTGGTATTTGGGTTCTCAGGATGGATCACATGAAGGTGATTGTGGCCTTGATGTCCCTCTAAAAAACAAGAAAACTTCAGTAGAGGTCATTCTTAACAATAGGTGACAGATATAACACACAAAGACAAAACCCCACCACATTAACTTGATATCTGACAGAGTTAAAGGGGCTGATCATATTCAGTGGGTTATTTTATGTATATGTTTTGGAACTGCAACCCTTTGTTGTTGAAACCTTGACTATAGCAATCAAAGAGTGTGAAAGAGAGGGTGTGTTGAATTTTTATTTTGTTTGTCTTTTTAGTTTTTTTTTGTGTGTATCAATATACAGTATGTATCTTTCTTTGTTTTTGTTTGCTTATTATTGTAACTTGGATACTTTAAAACATGCTTAGCGTGAATTGTTGTAAAGAGGAGTGATGTTATGTTATTTTTCGGATTAAAAAGATTTAAAAATAAAGGATAAAAACAAAATATTCATATCCATTAGCTGCAATTTAAATAAATCCATCATAGATAAAACAGCAAGTGATATAATATATCTTTCCATTGGAAGATGGGGACAAGCCCTAAAAGTTGGACTCAAACCAAGTATTCCAATCTCAAAAGCTAGTTTTACTAGCTGATTTCTGCCATACCTGCGTTTCCAGCAGAGAGGAGGGATGTATGGGGTGGATTCAGTTTCTCATTGAATATTCCTGTGGTGAATCGAGCCCTGCTGCACTGAGTGATCGCTGTTCCCTGCACTATAAATAATACAGGAGGAAGTTATTGTCCCTGTGCAGGCCACAGTATCATACAGCTAAAGCAAGTGGAGGGAGGGGGTGGTCTTTTCACTCAGCCCTCTTGGGTTTCAGGGCCTGCAGACAGCGGTCTGACTCTGGGGAGCCTGCTGCTGTGCCCTTGCACAGGGCTCAATTGTAAGTCCGGCCGACTGAGGGGTAAATGTGTCTAAACAGTGACAGCCTGCACAGTCCTGCTGGCCCGGCCCTGTCGGTAAGACTACACCCCAACAAACCCAGAGTCACAAGATGAGTCCCAGCTGAGAGACAGCTCAATAGGGAATCAGTCAGTGGGAGACATCGGTCAGTTAGAGAATGGGATAGATATCCTGGGTGTGATTAACATGATCCAGATTTTCACCTTGTTTGAGCACCTAGCTGAGTGCTGTGACCTTCCTGTAGCCTCATGATGCTCCAAAATACTGAACTGCGAACACATAAAAAATTGTACATCCAAATAGTAGCAGTGACCTAAAGACAAGTCCTGTTTTAAGGGATCTTGTACACCCAAGCCTCACCACACTGCTCTCTCCTTTTCCTCCGCACATTGTCATAGAAAACAGCCATCCAACATACTGTAGCATGACAATATAACTCATGAAATATGAAGCCAAGTGCCCCAAACAGCTGAAAGCACAGAGAAAGATAGAGGACGCAGGTGGGAGGGGTGCAGGAGGAGAGAGTGAAAGGTAGAGAAAGTCAGAGTGATGGTGAAACTGAGTGGCACTCAGAAGGAGGTAAGCTCCGAGTGTGTTGACACCGCTGAGTTAGAGATGCTGGCAAAAGCTTGAAAGGATACTTAAAGAAATGATTGGATAAACTGTTGGTGAGTAATGAATTGTTTTTTCTCAAGTTTTCATTATTGTGAGTGATTGATATTTCAGATTTACAAAAATTACTTTAAATAGGAAAAGATGTATGCTTTGCTGTATTTGTAAAGCTGTGATCTCTTTAAGAATCAGAACTGTGTAATTAACTGTGTATTTAAATATCTTACTTCACATTCATAACTTTTCATTGGCCACTCTTTTCATCACATATGGACCTACCTTTATTACTTGATAGTCTTATAGTTTTTATAAGTTAAGTACATTACTGATACTTGTTTTAGTAACCATGCAGTGCAAGTGGTATGGTGATGTGGTGGCCAGTGATTAACGTTTAATGACTGGCCGTTCTCCCCTCTCTGCTGAGATACTTTACTCCTTGAGTCCATCCCATCGCTGGAAATGAAAAAAACAGCATCCGTTTAAACACAAGGTGTTGTAAAATCATCATGAAAAACAGCCTGAAGAGAATGATGTGACACCACTGTATCACTGTGCATGCTGGCATGAGATGAAGATGGCAGAGAAAGAGCCAGGGATGGTCACTCTTAGATTCACAAGCATCATAGTTTGTGCTGTTTTACTGGGACAAGGATCCCCTGAGAAGACAGGTGAGTGCACCACCAAAAAATGTCGCTAAATACAATATTTGTATGTTTATTACTACGTGTGTTATTTACATGATGCTGGCTCAGGCTGTCTCTGATGGGACTCTTTCAGGAGGTGGTAAAGAGGACCAGAGAGATGCCCTTCTTAAGGAGATAATTTCAAAATGGAGTACAGGAAGTGGTTGGAATCCTCAGAGAGATCCTCCAGAAACAAACAAGGACCAGTCTGTGCACCCTTGGGTGAAGAATATCATGGGGAGCCTAAAAACCCTCAGCCTACTTCCCAGCAAGAACCTGCCTTCATTAAATAAGCCAATTGACAGGCACCGTCTCTCTGGCTTCCTCTACAACATCTCTCTGTACCTCCAAGAGATGGGTGCTGAGCTGGAGGAGGCACCGGCCGAGCCAGATGAGGAGCAGCTGTGGGAGAAGGTGCTGCATTACTTTCTCCAGTCTGAAGGGAGTGCTGCACTGAACCAGTGGAACGGCCGGGTGCCACCCCGGCCTAGCGTCAGACTGCAGGACTGGTTTTTGTCCCTGAGGGGCAGCCCGCACTGGGACTGGCTGCTGGGGCTGCTACAGAGTCTGATCACTCTATCAGAGCGTCAGACTCAAAGGCCCCTCTTGACTTACTTATCTCAGAACTGGAGGACAGTGAGCGCTGTGCTGGAAGCTGCGCTTCAGGCTCTGGTCAGTGGGACCTATGGCCAGGCCAGCGCAGGCCTGCAGGGCTTCATCTGCGCTCTAAAGGGTCGTAGTGACTGTGCCTTCAGTGTAAGCTGGCTTCAGCAGCTACTGCGTTTCCTAGAAACACGCAACTGGAAGCCTGTGGTCAGTTTACACCCAGCAGGGGAAGGTGCTAAACACAGTAGAGGCTCAAGTGCGTTTGGACATTTAAAGCCCTTTAGCTTGCCTCCTGAGGCCATGAGGCAGGATGGGCTGTCTGGAAATGCATCTCTGGAAGACATGATGGCCACAGAGGGTGATGCAGACTCCATGCAAAGTTTACTGCTGCATGCATTATCACGTTCGGGTGGAGGAGAGCGAGGTGGCCACTTGGCACAGAAAAATCTAGCTCTGGTGCAGAGTTTGGATGGGCTGAGGAGGGGTCTCCTGCACAGGGTGGGTAGTTCTGTCTATGGTAACCTGAGGAAAAAGGTGTCACGAGTTACCATGGCGCTGCTTGATGATGTTAGCAGCCTGGTGGACGTGCCGCAGCCCAACGCTCAGGGCCAGTGCTCAGTTGGTGAGTATGTGGTGCAGTTAGCCTTAGAGGTAGTTGCACAATCATAACAGTTAAACTCATTAACTAACTCATTAGGCAAAGGGCTGAGTTAAATACTTGGCTCATCCCACAGAAAAACAGGCCTCATTCAGTGGTGTCAGAAATGTTTAAGTTACATGCATACATACACACAATCTGATAATAGAATAATTAGATAATTAATGAAGAGCACCCTCCAATTATAGTTCACATGACAGATGCTACTGTATGTGAATGCATTCTTTGAGGATGATTCTGAGAAAAGCAATGATACTACAAGTGTGCTTTTAATTAACAGTATATCATGCATTGTTTAGATTGTGTTTAGTGTTACCAAGAAAAAAACCCTGTGTGCCTCATAAGTTTGGCCCTGGTTTCACCTGAAAGATACAGGAGAGACAGTGACTGACACTGCTTTAAAATCTTTATAATCATCCTGGCCGGTGAAAGCATCTGTTGTTAGCCAAGCTAATCTCTTTATCCTTTCACTGATGTCAGTAACATTATATCTTAGGCATTGTTAGCTGAGCTGCACTGTGACATCAGGTATAGTCGTGTACTGCAGGAGCTTCCAGTTGCTTTTTCCACCACTTGTTCACTTTGATTTTCTGTTAATATTTGCTTTTCATTTGTCTTTTTGAAGGTGACCTGAGACAACTGATCTTATGGTAAGATATTTTAGGACTATGATTCACTATAACATTGCAGTCCATATACTTGACAGTAAATTGTTTGCAAAAACAGATTCACATTTCTACGATTGTTCTGTCCATGCATATGTAGGGGGATAAGACATAATGTGACGTGGAACACACACGCTTTGGGCATTAGGTCCCAGGGTCTCCCTAGCTCACTCCCATTCCTGTCCTGCCCCTCCACTGAAGGAGATGAACTAAGATCACAACTAACACCAGCCCACTCATCTCCAAAAACAGCCCCCTCTTCACGAACAATCTCCAAACGAAAACGCCTTCATGAACTTTCTACCGCACCTCAACGCTC
Source organism: Siniperca chuatsi (assembly GCF_020085105.1). Lineage (NCBI taxonomy): Eukaryota > Metazoa > Chordata > Actinopteri > Centrarchiformes > Sinipercidae > Siniperca > Siniperca chuatsi. The sequence goes on from NC_058042.1 coordinate 18,694,212, forward strand.
CCAGCTCAACCTGCCACCAACAGGGAGAACGAGAGAGAGCAACAGCCAGCAGAAAGAGATGGAGTACTCCACCTCTATAGAAATCCTGGAGGCAGCGTGTAATGAATCCATCCCAGGCTTGACAGGCGTCTCCAACTTCACCGTGTTCCTCTACTGTAAACTGTTTGAAGGGGAGAACGATTCAGTTGATCCTGCAGTGGCCCAGATGGGGCTCGACCTGCATGCCACATGCTCTGATGCAGCTTGGTACCTGTCGGCTGCTGAGGAGGACTTCCTTTGGGTTCATGTCTGCAGCGAGTTCTTTGCCCATGAATTCAACAACACAGTGTGTGCCAACTCGTCTTTCTGGCTGCAGAGAGCACATCAGGTAAAGGATCGCTTTTTTGCTGAGTGTTTTCTGGGACTTTTACATAACATGTCATCAGTAAGCTAAATATCTGTCATGGCCAGGCTTACAGATGACATGCTGTGCATACGTATTTGTGCATTGCTTGTTTTTTTCTCACAATTCTTTCTACTTCATTTTAACTTATTCTAAGTTTTTCTTATTCTAAAATATTTGCAGACTGCACTGACAAAGGAATACCAATTTTTTAACCAGACAAGTATAGACGACCTGTGTGTGCAGCTGTCAGGTGAGGTGATCGGAAGTCCAGGACTCGACGAGAACTGTCTGGCCCAGTTGGGCAGCAGGTTGCTCAATGCCCAGGTTTTCAGACACTGCTTCCTACCCAACAACTCCATCCTGATCTCATCTTTGTGCGGGAGAGAGTCCCCTGACTCGCACCAATCCTTGCCAGAGGGCAGCTGGGCTGCGGCGTACTGCTCCAAAATACACAACTTCTCCAATGTTGACACCATTGAGGAGACTTGTCAGTACAGGGAGTGGGCTGTGCATCATTTTACCAACTCCACCCTCCTGGAACTCTGTGGGCAGACGCATGGATTGAGAGAGTACATTTGTCTAAATGCCACATTCTACAATCAGCTGTTAAGATCGATGCCTCAGTTTGCTGATTTCTGTGCTGATCTGCAGGCAGAACTGGAGGGCAGGAAGTGCTTCCTTCAGAGGTTTTTTGACATGCTCCCAGCGCCGTATGAGTTTGACACATCACAGCTGTGTGTGGACCCGGCTCCACTGCTGGTGGACGTTCTACACAAGCTGAGTGTGTGTGAGGTCGAGGGAGGGGAGCGTGAAGGGTTTTTAGTGGTGCTGGGATATGTGCTGCGAGTCCTGGACTTTGTGGTGGGCCTCTCTTCGGGTCTGGACGAGGGGGAAAGAGAGGCGAGACAAGGATTGGGTCAGGCCATCCTCCTCTCCAGTCTCCTTGACAACACCTCCTGGGCCACACTGCAGCCAGAAGCCTCCATGAGCGTCCTTCACACTGTGGGAGTCTTCCTCCGCAGAGAGCGGAATGCCACTCTCAAAGAGGACCTGCTGAGCTGCTTTAGTGTAAGATGGCTGACTGACACACTCACACACAAACACATACACTCACACATACACAAAGCAAAGAGTGAATAACTTGTTTCTGCTGTTACATCAGCCCGTCTTGTGGGACCTCATCCAGCTGGATGACAACTCATCTGCTCTCAGGGTTCTGCTGCAGGTACTGGCCTGCGCAGCTACATTCACATTTAACCTTTCACAACATCACTGAACTTTATATTTAGAGTGAATCACTTTATCTCACCAGGAGTACCTCCAGATGCCAAGAGACAGCATTCGCACTCTAGTGATGTCTGCTGAAAAAGATGCTGTCAAGAGATTTCTCTCCCATATGCATCAAAGTTGGGACCAGCTACAAGTTGAAACCGGACAGGTTTGTTTTTAAACTCCCAACAAAACACTGAATGTACTATTAGTGACATTTTTTACTAAGATAATTGTTCGCGTAAAAGCCGTCATTTCTTATTACAATGTACAGTTCTGCTGACTACAGTTCTACTCTATTGCACTCCTTGTGCTGTTTCTATTTAATTTGAATCTATGTCATAGCCCATGCATAGTTAAAGAGGGCCAAATTTATTCAGTTTCTTTCCTGCTGTTTTGTTTTCTCTGTCAGGCGTCTCAAAAAGAGTTGCAGGCCATGGAAACAATGACCGCTGCTTTTATCCATAAGTTCCCCCGAGTGACCCCAGAATTGTTTGTGGACCTGTCTCAGTTCATTCCCTTCATGTCTGTCTCTGACATCATGAGCTTCCCAGCCTCCCTGATAGTCAACGACAGCGTGTGAGTTACTGACCCACAAAACAATTGCATTTACTTTGATATATCTTCATGTGCTGATGCTAACAGCTTCCGCGTTGCTCTTTAGGTTGACAGCCATTCGTGACCACAGTTCAGGGATGAAGTCACTGCAGAAAAAGGCCTTTGTTAAAAGACTCCTACAGTCGAGTGTGGTGGGTGATGTCCCTACGTGGCCACCGTACTTTCTCAGTTCCATCCTCCCGCTTCTGCCTTACCTCCCAGTCAGTCATTTTCAGCAACTAACATCACAACAGGTTAGGGGCCATTTTACTGATTTAAAAATCTTTACATAACAGCTGTATCTCTTTCACAGATGTTATCCATCTCAGACCATTGATTGGGGTGCTTACATATGTACAGATGACAAATTAAAAGGAAAACAGATGCTTCCATACAGGGCACAAGGACCACAGAATGGTTTGGAGTATAAAAATATGTGAATAATATGCTATGACCTTCACATTCACCAGATCTCAACTCAGTTAAACCCTTATGGGAGCTCAAACACCAAACCATCACCTTACCAAGGCCCTTGTCTTGTAATTTGTCATTTGTGTAGTTGGTGAATTTTGTTTTCAGCTTGTTTCAACATTTAATCTGTTTTCTCTTTTAGCTTACTCCTCTGGTAGAGTTGCTAGGCAAAAGCAGTCTGGATGGTGTAAGGGGGCGCCATGTGCTCCGGACCCTCTTCAGCAAGAAGAAGAATCTGACGAGTGATAACCTACTGAGGTGGGACCTAGATACTTAATGTTTATGTATGTTTGTATATCTGTATGATCACTTTACAGTACTCCAACATGTTTCCAAGGTGATGGTTCAGAGCTTCAGTCCTGCACTTGGTGTTGCTTTGTGTTTGGCCGTACTACTATATTTAACTAAGTTTGATCATCTGAGGACGTACTTGAAATAGGTGTCCCTGTTGACATGACCCCTTAGCGAGATTATTTCTTGACATCCAAGATCATCGTTAGGTCATAATTTGTTTAGGTATTTATATGTGGTGCTATACCAGGTATGGAAAAGTACATCTGTTTTCTCTCTCTCCTCATTTCCTGTTTGCCTCTATTCTGTCTGCTATACAATAAAGGTGAAAATGCCCAAAAAAGAAAAAGATAATGTCTTTTTGCAGGTTAGGAGTCCTTGCATGTTACCTGGATCCAGTGGACCTGGCTTCATTTCTTCAGGACTCAGCTGTGTCCTCGGCTCTCTGGCAGCAGCTGGCTCAGTGCACGTCCAAGGGGTTCATCAGTGCCAGCGGCAGGGTAAGCAGCACATGCTCTCTAGTCCACTACAGAAAATCTTTTTTTTTTGTGTTGTTGCACACAATGTCTGACTAACTCTGTTTAACTGTTTCATGGACAGCTGTCCTCTTGGTTGCTACCAGCCGTTCAGAACCTGAACTTCAGCAGCATGGCTCCCCCAGAGCTGTCTGCCCTCAGTGGTCTGTTACCTCAGTTAGGAGCTCCCTTCCTGCTTTCACTCTCCTCGCAACAACTCCTGGAAATCCTGTCACAACCAGGATTACATAGATATTCCCCAGCACAGGTCAGCAGGGAATTTCTTCCTCATGTGACTTCCTGTTATTCTTATCTTGGGCAAAGTTGTTAAATGTTCTCCACCATTTTGTGGTTTTAGATATTAGTAAGCTTCTCTTGTTTTCTACCTGCCATAGGCTTCAAGTGTAACTGAAAATGTCTACAAATGAGTTGCATTTCTAGTTCCCAAATTTGATTGAAAGAAATGTCAAGGCAATCATTAGTGTTTTCTCTAAGATGCTACATGGAACTATGATGCATCACCCCTTTTCACAAAAAAGAAAAGCTAGCCTTGACTCTAAAATATGCCGCAGGGATTTTTGTCATAATTGTATATCTACAATGAATTAGCTATCAAATTTCTAGAGAAAAGAAGAGGATAAACATTGATCAAATATGTGACCTTTACCCAAAATAATGAACTTAAAATGCAAATATTTTTTATGAACTCTTATTCTAAAAAAAAAATTATTCTATAAATTATTCTATAAATTATTCTATAAATTCTTTCCTCAGGCTTTTCAAATGTTATCCAAAATTTCCAAGGACACCACTGTAAGTAGACATTTTCAAAATATTTTTGCTGAATTTCAGCCAACTGCACTTTCACCACTGTGTTTCTCTCTCCCTGCCAGCTCACCATGGACAAACTGTGCAGACTGAAGCCGTTACACTCTGGTCTCTCCCCTGCTGTGCTCAGAGACCTCCAGTGGCCTGAGATCAGTGAAGCTGCCCACTGCCAGTGCTGGAGAACATTGCTAATTGATCTTAAGCCTGGCCATAGAGCCATGCTATACAATGCAATGCAGGAGGTGACTGTGCTATTATCTGACTTCAGTGCATTACTTTCTTATCTTTTCATCTCTCCTTATAATTTGCTGTGACTCACCTTGTTGTCACATGTTGACTAGATTGACACAGTGGAGGTGGAGGTTTTGGCAGTTGATACGATTCAACATCACCATCCTTTTTTATTCTTGCAGATTGTGTAAGATGCCCAAAACTTACTGGAAAATATCTCATTAAGTAAAAACAAAAAAACTGTGGCCTGTGTATCATTAATCCAGCTAATCTGGAACTAGGATTTCCAGAAAGTGTTCATTTGATCCACATGTGTGAAACCTGCTTTGTGTTTTCTAAAGGGCCTTTAAAGGCTTTTAGGTTTAAATTTACAGTGTTTTTGTTGTTGTTGTTGTATGTCAGCAGGCTCTACACAGAGACTTGCAGAGCATCACTCAGCAGGTAAACTGTCTATTACCATTTGTCCCTCTGAGGAAGATGATGGAAACCTTCAATGGAGAAACTATCCTGAGAGATATCAACCTGTATAGAGACATACGCTGGTCACCACAGCAGGTGCACATTTTACTTTAATCTACCTTTGTGTGCTGCATTGGGATGACAACAATAAATTGGCAGTTCTCTGACTAAAGAAGAAAATGTTACCGGCTTCGGTTTTCAGTCCCATTAATCTGCAACTCATTGGATATGCTTCAGATGAGCCTTTCAGGATATTAATACTCCATATGCGTCAGCCGCCATCAAGCTAATTGGTTTGGATGTCGTACAATGGTGTGGAGGAGTGTAGCATAAATTAATAATGGCTACCTTTTTTGTCACAGCCAAGAGTGTATTTCACTGCCTGTTCTCGGCCTAACAAGACCTGAGTCAAATCAATAAAGATTGCCCTTTTCAATTAGTAGCTGTGCTGAAATAAATTGTGACACTGAATATTAAAACTAAAATAATATGTTTAATACTTCTAAAGTAAATATTTTAATACCTGTGTTTTTTGTGTGATTAAAAATGTATAAAAATCCTTTTATAATCAGTTTGAGGAATATTTAGTGAGCTTGTAATCACTCTAAATCCACGTTTCTGTGTAATTTTATGCAACATGCCCCTGTTCAATCAATCAATCCTAAAACTGATGCCACTGCACACATATACAAGATAGTATATCTAATGTGTTACAGTCACATCAGTGTTGTACTGCCAGTGTTGCATTCCAGATCCAGTCTGGTCATTTTTCACTCTGTAACTGCTTTTTAAGAAAACTAAAAGTTTGAAGTGATCCCTGAAACTTCAATGTTCATTATACTCACTGCATTAAGAAAGGGTTGGATGGAACAAACAATACAATGACAATTTTGCTATTCTTTAGAGTTTTACCATGATGGTAAAACTCTGATGCTCAACCTCACGTTAATCTGCCTATTAAATTTGGAGAAGTTTGGTGTATAATACTGTGTTCAAAATGGAAAGGGTTCATCCTCTGGGAAACAGGAACGTTTTGGCCTAACACTGGCATTAAAGGAAGTGTGATGGGATCATCAAAAACATGGGTGAACGACAGGATCTATCTTCTGTGAACTGTGAAATACCAGGATGCCAAATACCAGGAATTTGACCAGTCATTGTGAAAATGTCTTGCTCTTGGCCAAAGTGTTGGACTTGACATCCTTAAAGTGATATTTCACCAAAAATCATTTAAGCATCACACACTCACCCCCTATAGACTAGAAAGTTGGCTTTTAAAAGTTTGTCATTTTATTTTGAAGGGATTCCAATGGTGAGCGCTTTTTATAGGCAATGAAGTATCAAAACATCCGCTGAAACATCTCAAAGCAATAAACAACTGTTTCACTTTTCCTTAGTATGCTCACTCTCACTTTTTTTTACAAAATATGACAAAATATGGGTCCGACTTGTGAGCAAGCACGTGTCTGTTTGTGCATGTTTGTGTAAGTAATGATTGTGCCGAGTGCCTGCCCTCCTGCTCTTTAGGTCCCACCCCTAGAGACACAAAGTAGTGTTAGTTTGACAAACTGCAATACTCTTTAAAAAGGACCATACCAGTGTTTTGGCAGGTTTTATCTCATAGTACCTTTTGCTTTATAGGCAACCATTGGTTTCAGCTGTTTTCAGGACAGAATGAAAATCAACTTGCAATTACATTCAACTTTTATAGTAACTACAATGTATTTTAGCTTCTTTGATTAAAATGTTATTCGCTTTAAGTTAAACCTTAGTCAAAATGCTGACCCTGACACTTTTTTCTGTCTGGACAGGCTCAGCTTTTGTTCAAAAAGATCCACAAATTTAAAAACATTACCAGCAAGATGGTGAGGTAAGTTGGATGTATTGCACCAGAACATTCAGATCTGTGATTTTAATCATTAAATAATTTTACCTGCAAACTGAATTAAAGCCTCACAACAAACAGATCCAGTCACAGTTTATTTTCAGGTCAGATACTCACTCAATAGACAATTTAAATAATGACCTCTCTTTTTCTTGCAGGGATCTGGGTCATATTGCCAGTGGAATGAGTTGTGACTGTTTGAGGCTTTGGAGCAACGATACAGATTTTGCAGAGCTGCTTCAGTTTGTTAGTGAGCTGCCTGGAGGCATGAGACCTGCTCTGGTGAGGAGCAAATACTTCAGCAGACTCTTTATCACAGTCTCTGATACGCAGCCATGAATCATTAGTTTGTTGTAGTTATGTTTCCGTAACAAATTTAAAATTATGTTTAATTCTAACAAGTTCAGATGTGTTTTGGCTGTGTTACCAGCGAAAATGTGTTGTAGACGAACTGAGGAAACAACCCAAACTCGACCTCGGTGCTTTAGGCTTTGGGTTTGCTACAACATTACCGTTAAGTATCTCCTCATTAAACATGCATTTTGCACTTTACATACATATTTCACAATTTATCCAAGGATGACTACATTTACACCTCTGATCTGTTTTTTTCCAGTGTGACGATGATAGAGAACCTCTCTAATGCATCATTCATAGCCATACTGGACCACATTCAGGCACACTTTGCTGATTTCCTCAGGCTGCCACATTACAAGCAGATGAATTTAGCCGAGAAAGCCGTCTCTGAACTGGTAAAACACCAACATGAACTATACAAATACTGCACTAGCTACATATCCTCACATGACGTGCAGGAGTTGACGCATTGCTATATGTTTTAGGTAAAAAAGTGTTATCAGAAACCATTTGCTGCATGTAATTTATAAACATCATTAAGTAAAAATAGAGTAATCCTAAATTAATCTCAGGGTAATTAAAATGATAAACTGGCACCATGAGCATTCAGAGCAAACTGGAACCCAGAGATGCTATTTCTGGTTAAATTAAATCAGGGCTTGCGTCAGTGATGGTGAGTCATATATTTGATTTGTATTAACACATTAATGGGGCAGAAAGAGTAAACTCCATTTGTTGGTTCAGGCTTCTCAAGCAAGCACACGCACACACACACACAAAGAGAGAGAAACTGAACGAAATTCAGAACATAAGCTGCCTCATCCTCTCAACAGCTTTTCACACAAGTGAAGTCATATTAGTGTGAAATCCCTGTAATCCAGGTCCACTGACTGTACGTGGTGTTCTGCAGGGCTCTTCTCAGGCCGAGGGGGAGATTGATGGCACCACTCTGGACATCCTGGGGCCTTTACTGCCTTTCTTGGACCGGGACAGTTTGGCTCTGGTGGACAGAGGAGCTCTGACTATGCGGCTGGAGGAGATGAAAAGTTTCTGCCTTCCCAAAGAGGCTCTGAGAGATTTTAGTGCCCTGCTCACTCAGAAAGACCTGCTCGGGTAAAGGAACACAACTGCTGGAGAAAATTACGACATGTCCTGGTTATGACACCCGACTCTACAATATGTCGAGAGATTAATTTCAATCATTATTTTTAAAAAAGTGATTTATTGGCTACACATTTACAAGCAAAAACGGCTGGAAATTTACAGAAGCATTTAAAAAAATTTTTTTAGGAAAAAACACTTAAATAGGACATTTTAATGTAAACTAAATGACATGTATCTTACAAAAATATTTTGACAAATTGCAAATTATTTAACTCAATAAAACTGAAGGAGGTTAATGTTACATACATACAACCAAAAGACAACTGCAGACAAAAGTATTCAAGCAATATCAAGAAATCAAATGCTTATTCCTGTAGTATTTCATAAACAGCCAATCTATAATGGCTTACTTTCGGATAACAAATGTTGACTTAAAGGCTGAAAGCTGAGCATGAATGGCTCTTGAATTCGAGGAAATGTGTCAGGGCTTCTGTTCATGAACTCATGTTACAATTTCTAATAAGACTAAGAGTCTACAGCCATGCTGGCGGCTCTGTGAAGCTGTACTTATCAACATTGGTGCTTTGAGCTAAATGCTAACGTCAGCATGCTAACATGCTCACAATGACAATGCTAACATGCTGATGTTAAGTAGGCGTAATATTTACCATGTTCACTGTCTGAGTTTGGCGTGTTAGCATGCTGGCATTTGCTAATTTGCTTTATCTTCTGTCTGTACAAAATTTCATGGCAATCCATTCAGTAGTTGTTGAGATATTTCAGTCTGAAGCAAAACAGTAGACTGATGGACTGACAGACATCCCTAGAGCCATACTGCTATCGCATGGCTAAAAATTCACATATAAGTGAATATATATAGCATTCTGACCTATACATTTTGATTCCTATGGGAAGTAATGATTTATAAGTTGTTGAAAACAAAACACCTGTCAGTGTAGAGTAGTAGAATAAAAGTAATAGAGTAGAATGGTTTGTATGCAGTCTAAAATACATAAAATGCCAGACAGGATAATTCCAGCATTGCGTTTGCAGTAAGACATGGATTATATAAAACAGCAGTAATGGGAAGATACAGTATGTGTACTTGTTTGCCAGGGAGCCATCACAATGGCAAGTTGGGGATGTCGAACATTTGGGCAGACTGGTGTTTTCTCTCTCAACAAAGCAGATTAACTCCATCCCACTGGTAAGCACCCAAAAGCATCAACCCATGCAAATAATTCATTCCATTGCACTTCAACTGGTTTTCCAAGACATATCCTGCCAAGCATGAATACATAATATGTGTTTACCTGTGCAGACAGCCTTGAATAAAGACACAGTGGAGCAGGTCCTGGTGGGTCAAAGTCGCTGGGAGGACAGTGTGGTGGGTGGAGTCTGTTTTACTCGGTGTATGGACCAGCGTCATCTGAGGCAGCAGACTCAGAGTCTTATTCGAGGGATTGTCAAAGCACGGAGCAGGAGGGCAAAAGGTCTGTAATCTGTAATCTACCAGTGACTGTTATTAGTGCACCACTCCACTTGTGTGACCTACACAGTAGACACATGTCAGTATGAACTGTGAAATGTTTCTTTGTGGTAAGTTTTTATTTGAACTCACTGGTGTCTCTTCGAGCAGTGCCAGTTCCAAGCTGTGCAGACATTAGAGGGACGTTTCCCTCAGCTTGGACATCCACTCAGCTCAGCCGTATGTCACAGGATGATCTGAAACAGTGTGTAGAAGATTTCGCTCAGGACGCTTCAATGAGCTCTGAGCAGCGCCGAGCACTGTGGGTGAAACTCAGGCAGGTCAGTAAAACTCTGCCTGTCAAACAAAGTTTAGTCTCAGATAATACATTTTTTGTTTTATTTGTTATTCCTACTAGCATCCACACACCAGTAAGAATACAACAAGTCCTCTCCCATGGATTACACAGACAATATTTGGGTCAATCAGAAACAATATATTTCTTTTCTCAAAGTCTGACCTATGGTGCGGCAGTTCTGTCCCCTTCCCAGTTAAGATTTTATGTAAACATCAGAACACAATTCTTGGTAAAAATGCATCATCCCTAAAAATTTAATCAAAATGTGACTAGCGGTGCCTGAGAATTCCTGTTTTTTTTTTATAGCTGTGGGATGTAACTTTGAAGATAAAAAGTTAGAAGAACAATGAACAGTCACATCCTGACTGATAGTCTCCAACCCTGTTTTCTTCTTTTTCTTTTCCTTTCGGCTGTTCCCTTTCAGGGGTCGCCACAGCGAATCATGTGCCTCCATCTAACCCTGTCCTCTGCATCCTCTTCACTCACACCAATTAACATCATGTCCTCTCTCACTACATCCATAAATCTCCTCTTTGGTCTTCCTCTAGACCTCCTGCTTGGCAGCTCCAACCTCAGCATCCTTCTACCAATATATTCACAGTCTCTCCTCTGAACATGTCCAAACCACCTCAATCTGGCCTCTCTGACTTTATCTCCGAAACATCTAACATGAGCTGTCCCTCTGATGTACTCATTCCTGATCCTGTCCATCCTCATCACTCCCAAAGAGAACCTCAACATCTTAAGCTCTGCTACCTCCAGCTCTGCCTCTTGTCTTTTCTTCAGTGCCGCTGTCTCTAAGCTGTACATCATCGCTGGTCTCACCACCATCTTGAACACCTTTCCTTTCATTCTTGCTGATACTCTTTTATCACACAACACACCTGACACTTTTCTCCACCCGTTCCAACCTGCTTGCACTCGCCTCTTCACCTCTTTTCCACAGTCTCCATTGCTCTGAACCGTTGACCCTAAGTACTTAAAGTCCTGCACCTTCTTCACCTCTGCTCCCTGTAACCTCACCGTTCCACCTGGGTCCCTCTCATTGACGCACACGTATTCTGTCTGACTGCGGCTAAGCTTCATTCCTGTTTTCCAGAGCAGACCTCCATCTCTCTAGATTTTCCTCCACCTGCTCCCTGCTCTCACTACAAATCACAATGTCATCCGCAAACATCATAGTCCATGGAGATTCCTGTCTAACCTCATCTGTCAGCCTGTCCATCACCAGAGCAAACAAGAAGGGGCTCAGAGCCGATCCTTGATGCAGACCCACCTCCACCTTGAACTCCTCTGTCACACCTACAGTACACCTCACCACGGTCTTACAGCTCTCATACATGTCCTGCACCACTCTAACATACTTCTCTGCCACTCCAGACTTCCTCTTACAATACCACAGCTCCTCTCTCGGCACCCTGTCATATGCTTTCTCTAAATCTATGAAGACACAATGCAACTCCCTATGACCTTCTCTGTACTTCTCCATCAGCATCCTGAAAGCAAATACTGCATCTGTTGTACTCTTTCTAGGCATGAAACCATATTGCTGCTCACAAATGCTCACCTCTGCCCTTAGCCTAGCTTCCACTACTCTTTCCCACAACTTCATTGTATGGCTCATCAGCTTTATTCCTCTGTAGTTGCCACAGCTCTGCACATCTCCCTTGTTCTTAAAAATTGGCACCAGTACAATTCTCCTCCATTCCTCGGGCATCCTCTCACTCTCCAAGATCTTGTTAAACAAACTAGTCAGAAACTCTACTGCCACCTCTCCTAGACACTTCCATACCTCCACAGGTATGTCATCAGGACCAACTGCCTTTCCACTCTTCATCCTCTTCAACGTCCTCCTCACTTCACTCTTGCTAATCTTTGCTACTTCCTGCTCCACACCAGTCACCTCTTCGACTCTTCGTTCCCTTTCATTTTCCTCATTCATCAACTCTTCAGAGTACTCCTTCCATCTTCCCATCACACTCCTGGTACCTGTCAATACATTTCCATCCTTATCTTTAATCACCCTAACCTGCTGCACATCCTTCCCATCTCTATCTCTTTGTCTGGCCAACCTGTACAAATCCACCTCTCCCTCTTTAGTGTCCAACCTAGCATACAAGTCCTCATATGCTCTTTGTTTGGCCTTTGCCACCTCTACCTTCACCTTACACTGCATCTCCCTGTACTCCTGTCTACTCTCTTCAGTCCTCTCAGTGTCCCACTTCTTCTTAGCTAACCTCTTTCTCTGTATACACTCCTGCACTTCCTCGTTCCACCACCAAGTCTCCTTGTCCACTTTCCTCTTTCCAGATGACACACCGAGTACCCTCCTACCTGTCTCCCTGATCACATTAGCTGTAGTGGTCCAGTCATCTGGGAGCACTTCCTGACCACCCAGAGTCTGTCTCAGCTCCTCCCTGAAAACTACACGACATTCTTCCTTTTTCAACTTCCACCACTTTGTCCTCTGCTCTGCCTTTGTCCTCTTCATCTTCCTCACCACCAGAGTCATTTACACACTACCATCCTGTGTTGTCTGGCTACACTCTCCCCTACCACTACTTCTACTACAGTGACTGGTCTCTTTCAGATTACACCGTCTACACAAGATGTAGTCCACCTGATTGCTTCTACCTCCGCTCTTATATATCACCCTATGTTCCTGCCTCTTCTGGAAGAAAGTGTTCACTACAGCCATTTCCATCCTCTTTGCAAAGTCTACCACCATCTGTCCTTCTGCGTTCCTGTCCTGAAGACCAAACCTGCCCATCACATTCTCATCACCTCTGTTCCCTTCACCTACATGCCCATTGAAATCTGCACCAATCACCACTCTCTCACCTCTGGGGATGCTCTGCATCACTTCATCTACCTCACTCCAGAATTTCTCCTTCTCTTTTAACTCACATCCTACCTGTGGGGCATAACCACTCACAACATTGAACATCACCCCTTCAATTTCCAGCTGCAGACTCATCAACCTGTCTGATACTCTTTTCACCTCTAGAACATTCCTCACAAACTCCACTTTCAGGATAACTCCTACTCTGTTTCTCTTCCTATCTGACCCATGATAGAACAACTTGAACCCTGCTCCTAAGCTTCTAGCCTTGCTACCTTTCCACCTGGTCTCCTGGACACACAGTATGTCCACCTTCCTTCTCTGCATCATGTCAATCAACTCTCTAGCCTTCCCTGTCATAGTCCCAACATTCAAAGTCCCTACTGTCAGTCCTACATTCTTAGCTTTCCTCTTCTCTCTCTGCCTACGAACACACCTTCCTCCTCTCCTTCTTCGTCTTTGACCAACAGTAGTCCAATTTCCACCAGTACCCTGTAAGTCAACAGCACCGGTGGCGGTCGTTGTTGACCCGGGCCCCGAGCAATCCAGTATGGAAGTCATTTTCACGATTCGCATTTTTAATTTGGCATGTGTTTTACGTCGGATGTCCTTCCTGACACAACCCTCTGCATTTATCCAGACTTGGGACTGGCACAAGAAGACACTGTCTTGTGCCCCCTTGCGGTTGCATTAGTCTCCAACCCTGTTTTAATATCAACATAATCTGTGGCTGAAACATGTTCTGCTTCTCCATTCGATCCAGTCCTTCAGTCCGGTGAGAGAGCTGAGAGCAGATCAGGTGCTGGCTCTGGGCTCACTGGTGACTGAGATGGGAGAAAGAGAGCTGCAGGACACCAGTCTCACTGATCTGGGTGTGTTGGCACATCTGGGGACGCTGACGGACTGGAGCCCTAAAAAGGTGAACTTTTGAATTTTTCATTCTGATGTAAAACTTCAAGTAAATGAAAGAATCTCATCCTGAAGACTTTAACATGTCCATTAGTGTGTGTTTAATGTTTCCATGTGGGTTTTTTTCTTCTTAGATGAGAGCAGTGATTTTAGGTGTGATGCGGAAACGCAAACTGAAAGTGGAGCAGTTAACAGCCGTTGATCTGGCAACATGTGGCCATCTGATCTGTGGTCTGTATCCCTCAGAGATCAAAAGAATGAGCCCCTACAACCTCAGGTCAGTGAAATACATCAAGTATATTTATCCAACTTCCTCTAGCACAACAACGCTAACACTCAGCAATCTAATAAGTCAGTTTTCAAAGCAACATGAGACAACCAACAGAGTTGCAGACACTGCAAAATGATCCAATATGTCAGATAAATGGCATCAAAACAAAAACGAACATAAACAAAGATGGACATATACAGTCCAAAGGGGTTGACAACTACTGCTACTGCAATTTGTATACAAGGTAGTAAGTACATTGTGCACCTAAATAGCAGTAATTCGCAACAGTAAAATAGTGATGAATCCCACCAAAGCCATAACAAAATTATTTGCTTGTGATTTTCAGAGAGTAATTAATTGATTTCACATCCACTTGCTAACAGATGCTAACTAACATGAGGTTGGTGCACATTTCTCAGCAGCACAAACCTCATCAAAACATTTTGCATACCCTCAGAGGAGAATAAAGTCCTGAAACTTTTTCCTCAAACTGCAGTATGGCTGTCCTGTTCCTGCGGGAGACGTCCCTGCCATGCACAGAACAGCAGATGGAGGCGTTGACAAGCCGTTTGTCCAGACCTGAGGCCTTTGGTCCAGTCAGCGCTTGGGGACCAGAAGTTTTCACTGAAATTGGGTTATTGGCAGGTATAGTAGAACATAATATCCCTGGGGGTGTAAACTTTTTTGTGATCAACTTTTTTTTTAAAAATTGTTTTTCCAAAGAGGGAGGAGGATGGGAGGAGGAAATGACAGCTCTTGGATGGATAGGTACAATTAAAAATACCCCTGAGGGTATGAAAGTTTAGGAGAACTTTTCTTGTGATTTGATATGAGAACCATTAATTATCTGACTACAGTGTTTGTCTCTATCCAGTGGGCCTGGAGGACATGGTGCTGTCAGCTCTGGTACAAGAACAAGTGGAGGGAATCACCCCTGAAGCCATCGCCCTGATGTCACCAAAAAAGATGGCAGTGAGTTTCAGCCATGATTTTATGGCCATTTATTCAGGCTAATCTACAGAACAATGCTTCAGTATGGATGTACATCTATATATAGCACCAATCGCGAATTTGGCTGAGATGTTTTATTTAACTTCTATAATAATTACAGTCTCATAAAGTATAAAAAAAGAAACCAATAGGCCTTTTTCATGGACAACAATTTAACATATTACAGTAGAAAAAGCACAAGTGTAAATAATAAAATGAATGATGGCTGAATTCCATTTAGCTGCTTCAGTTTCAGGGCCCTGGTAGTGCATGCTGGCTCACTGTCACACTGTCATGGCTCATTGGGGCAGTTGAATAAAACGGAGCCGTGGTTACATTAGTAACACCTGTGCTTTTTCGACTATGACAAGTCAAAATGCCTGCTGTGAAAAAGGCCATGTCATGCTCTGTTACAGGAAACTGCAGCTCAGCTTTAACCAAATGACAGAAGAATCAAAAACATAAATGTGTATATTTTATGGTTAATCTGTTCAATTTTCATAAGAAAATTAAAAAAAACATGTCAAAAGGTGACAAAAGGATGTTATTTCCTCACGCAGAATGCCTCCTCTTGATGTGTCCTGTAGGAGTGAGTTAGTATTTGTGTCTGACAGGTGGTGTTCAGTGCTGTTCAGTTGTCATGGCTGAGCGCGGAGCAGGCGTGGGCTGTCTCCGAGGAGCAGTGGGCAGAGCTGGACACCGAGCAGAGACACGCTGTCGGACTGGCTCGATATGAAGGAGACGTCCTGCTGGAGCTGAGAGGTGTGTTTTGAAAAATTAGGGTGATAAAGGGTGTCCTTTTAATAACCTCCTTCCTTCATAAAAGTGATGTTTTTGTGAGCACATATACATTTATTATAGTAATCCTTGTTACTAACCAATTAGATTTTTATGTAGTGTTTATAAGGCGATGATGAATGCTCTGTTTGTCTGCTTCCACAGGGAGAAACTTGGCTCCAGCAGCCCTGAACGCAGGAAGCTTCACTGTACACTCACTGGCTCTGTGCCTCTTGTTATGGCAACTAATTTAAAATGCTGGAACAAATTTAATTGACCCTTGACCTCCCTTGATATCATCATATTTGTACTTCGAATAAATATTTTGAACTGTTCTGTTCCCTCTGTGTGTTGGTCCTTTAATTTACATTGCCTTTGATTGTGCTCTGCGGCACATGTTTCACTTTTATGTGAGCTATCAGCTTGACAATATGTTAAATAAGTGTTTGTAGTTGTACTATGTATAGTATTCTTTTATTAGAACTATCAGAGGAAGCAATGCGATGATTAATGTTTATTTGACAGAGGAAAGGGCCTTCCAAACTTCACAGGATATGTGATCAAGCAAACAAACACGGGTCTATAAAAGACCTTTTTAAATCTTTTCCCCATTTATTTATAGCTTCTGTTTGACTCAGTAACCTTGATGTATGAATCCTTTCAAAGTACAACCCCTGTCCTCTCTGGTAGAGTCTTTTATACTTCCTGTATGTTTTATCGAATATAAACTGACATTCTTTAAACTTCTCTAAGAGATACTATAATGTGTGGTGTATTTAAGAGTATAATACTGGAATAGCATGTATGATAAAAATGTGTTAAATGATTTGTTGACATAAGAGATGTAATAGTAAGGGGTGAAGTTTAATATCAGAACAATTTATTGACTGGCCTGCTGTATCTGTAAATCTGAGGATTCACTAATCCCTCCTGCATGCAGGTATTTTCTATTTCTTGAGTTTGGTTCTGCATTCCAGATGAAAGTAAAATGCAATTATTACAGTCAACCTGTGCAATGGTGTTACTGAACTGATGCACAACACAGTGAAACGTTTAAGCTTTCAGGATTTATGACTTTAAGAAACAACACAACAAATAATCTGTGACCCGACTATTCAGTAGTAGTACTAGTCAAGTTACAACTTCAGCGCAGCAAGGAAACTATCTTATGTTCAGTTGCCTTTATATGTTTTAAGATTTCAAGCTTGATGAATAAAACTGATTTTGAATGTTCACCCTTTTCAGCATACTGACAGGGTTTGGTCTATATTATACTTTAAGGTTCTTAAATGGGATCTATAATCAATGAAGGTGGGTGTGTAGTATTAGCTAATTTTGTGGCCTTGTGTTGTACAGGGGCCCTGTGTGAAAAATAATTAATGTTTTAATAATAGTTTTAGCATTTTAGCAGTTTTTGTGCTCATATAGTGCTTTTTTTTTTAGCTTATTAGATAGACCCATTAGAGACATGACAGGTAATGAGGTGAAAGAGATGGGGAATGACATGCAACAAAGGTCCCTGGCCAGATGCGAACCAGGCATACATGGTGCATATTTCTAATTAAATTAACCATCAAATTATCATAGCCCAGGTGATTTGGACCAGATAGTATTATTCCAATATAGGGGTGGGCTGGAATTGGTTGGTCTGGGGAAATAATGAAGCTGCCATGCATAGTCTGCATTGTACTTACAGGGTACATAAACACTGTACAGTGGGCAGGAGGAATGTCTGGAGGTCAATAGGTGCCCAAAAGCAGTTTTTTGCCAGGGGGCCCCCAAACACAGGTTGATGTGGCCCTAAGAAAGATGCTCATTTATTATGTCTGTACTAGCAACAACAATTTTCTCAATCAAGATGACGCTTCTTGGCGTGCAGTCTGCATTTTACTGGACATCGATGAAGTGTTTTTACTATAAAAAAATATTTCCCATCTGGGAATTAAAAGCTTGTTTGGCAGCTGCCAGCCACAGCCTCGTTGTCAGGATATAAGGGTGTGATGCAGCCTGTGACCAGCAGGTGGGGGTGTAGCAGCGCTGCTGGCCGGTAAGTAGGTGTTGCTCTAACGTCTCCACTTTGTCCGCGGCCGTGACGTATTTCCTGGGGCTTGTACGGACCACTCAGCGGCACACCGGAGGGGTATCATGACTATTTATAACCAGCAATTCTCTGTTATCAATTTTTCAGTCGCTTCGCCGTGCCGTCGTCGGTTCTAACACCGCGGTGAGAGACAACAACAACCCGGGTGGAGCAGGATGTGAAAGGAAGCTGGTAAGTTGGGCCGATTGTAAGTTTCCCGTCTGCTTTAGCTTGCATTTTTTTTTTACTTGTTTAGGCTGCGTGGTCTGCGAGTTTGCAGTCTTCTCGGCTCTGGTACAGTACCACCGGGATCCCGGTTGCTGTCAGTTTGTGTGTGTCGGCTCGAAAGGGGGGGGCTCACTCACACACATGCCGAGGTGACGTCGACTGCGCCGCGTCCGGTTTCTGTGGTTGTTCCTGCGAAAAATTGCCGTGTTCGTGATCCACACTGCTCGGTCGGAGTGAGTAGTAGAAATGTGAGCAAGTGGAGGTCGGAAGTGCTCATCACGGGTGGATGAGAGGAGAGAAAAAGGGGAGGCACCTGCGTGAGAGACGGAGCAGGTCAGCCTACCGCGGTGTCAAGTTTACGTTAATCACGGCGCGGTACAGTTTCAGACATATTTGTCAAGCGGAGGAGTCATCACCGGATCAGCTCCAGCCGCTGCTCAGAGCCACATTATGACTACGTGTTGTTGTCACGGACTTAGCATGTGAGGTGAGTCCACCGACCGCGAACTCACAGCGTTTCTCCTATGAGCTGATATATTTAAACCTCTTAACTTTATCTCATAAACATTAAAGTGACTAGCGTTACAGGCCTGCGCGAGAGAAGTTTGTCCTCCTTTCGTATTCGTAACGTTACTGCGGTCACTCTCTGCTCCCTACAAACTGTCTTCTTGCTGTGTACACATGCAAACTTTTACCATACTTTAAACATTATACTCTGATATATAACCGATTACGAAGGCTTATGGCACGTAGATTCCTTTAGGACTGAACTTTGACATGAGAAGCAATCAATGCCATCTGCAAAACACAGCTGATGTTGTTGGGCTAGACTGGGCTGACCTGAAACATAATCTGGACTGATGTGAATACTAACTTTGTGTGAAAAGCGTCTTTTGGGAGGCTTCATTTCAGTTAAAGTGTAACTGAGCTGTTGCTGCTCGATGTTACAGTAGGTGTTGCATAGAAATAAGTGCGTTTCATTATGGGAGCTGACCTGCTTATGTTGTTTGTGCCTCCAGCACACTGTAATTGTATCTCTCCAGTGAGGCAATATTGAGCTGCTGATCATTATGGATAAACAAGGTTGTGGAGCCCCTTGCATGTAGTCACATGTACCAAATGAAAACAAGGCGTCTCAAATACACAATGCACATTGTTCTGAAATTAAGTGTGTGTCAGACTGCTTGCTTGCACACCATATGATGTTTCAGTCATTTTTTTTGAATATAATGGGACTAAATAGCACTCGGTTTGTGGTGCTTAAAGCGTCAAAAAACAAACAAACAAAAAAAACCCCACAGCAGACTCAACAGCAATGTCTCTTTCCAGAAATCATGACCCGGTTACTCACGATAATCCACAGACCTTGTTGTGAGCAGTTTCATGTGGGAACTATCAGTAGAAAGAAAATAGTTCCTACATGAAACATGCTCTCCAAAACTGGGCAACTCACAGCAAAACAATCTAGATGGATAAATAGCACCACAGGTAACAGGAAAATATGTATTTTTGATTTAGGGGTTAACTGTCCCTTTTTATACACTCTGCAACTTAAGAAAACATCTTCGTCTATTTGACAACAAATGCGCAGCATTTAGAAAACATGCTGCAAATACACACAACACAACCAAAGACATAAAATGACAACGGAAGTGTTTCTAGGGGACACTAAAAAGTGCTGAACACGGCTTCGACACACTTGTTGTTGACACGGTTTGTGACTCATGGAGTTATTGAAGTCTGGTCCGTGTATCATCTGTTTATGTTTGTGTTGTGGGTTTCTGACTTCTGCTAGTGCGCATGCGCTGAAAGTGACCGCTGCATGCACCTCCAAAGACCTTGCAGAGCGAAAAAGTGGACTTCTATCAGTAATTTTAATCATTTGTGAGGAGATTTAGTGTTTATGACAGATATTAATCTAGGAAATGCTATTTTTGAGCACTTGGTCACTCCAAAGTTCATAACAGGCTAAAGTCCGTCTGTCATCACTGACGAATCTGGTTATTATGTCTGATTAACAGTAGTTTTCCAACATTTTTTTCAGTTTCAAAAAATGCTTTGCAAACTTTTTCTTTGAATCTGCGTTTTCCCGCGAGGTAAGTGTACGCTGCAGATCAGACTACGCAAAGTGGAGAAACCGTAACCTACAAAACAAAATAACAGAAAAACAATGAACGGATGATACGGACTTGACTTCGTGAGTCAAAAACCTTTTTAGTGTCCCCTGGAAACACTTCTGTTGTCGTTTTGTGTATTTGCAGCATGTTTTCTAAATGCTGAGCGTTTGTTGTCAAATTGATGAAGATGTTTTCTTAATTTGCTTGTGCTTTGTCTATTTGCATGTGTTTTCTTAAGTTGTAGTGTGTTTGCCCTTGTCGGCCACCGTACCTTTTTTTTAAGTTGAGTGAGCACTGCTTTACTGTACTAGCTCTTAATGAAATGCATGTGCTGGCTCTTATCTCAGGGAAACTGAACGTAGAAAGGGAAAACTTTAGAGTTACCTGTGTAGTAGATCATATTATGGAAGTGTTTTGTATGAGCTTTGATGCTGACATTGCTGCAGGAAGTCTGAAGTAGATGGGCAAAACAAAAAAGAACAACAGACAACAGAGGTTTTGTTATTGTTTGCAAGCACTCAAATTGGGCTAGCTGAAAGTCAAGCCATTAGACCTGAGATGGGTTTTACAACATAAACAAAGCTTACTCGAGAAGATGATGAAGCAAACACACTCAATACTTTGTGAACAACTACAGTGTCTATACCTTATACCACAGCTGTGATGTCGTGTTTGGTCTTGGTTACTTACTTTTAAAACACTGAAACTAAGCAGCAGGGATACATTTTTTTCTCAACTAAAAAGCAAAGTGGTGAAAACCTACCAAATTAGAGAGGTAAAAATCCACTCCTGTTATTTAAAAACCTTCATTCAGGAGGGCAAACAATGTGGCAAAGGAGGTGTTAGTTGAAACACAAAGGTGTTTTTCTACTTCTCGGCATCCTGAAGAAAAGCTTTTATACTCACAATTGTGCCAGGATCTGTATTTATACAGCTCTTACACTCCAGAGGTGAACATTCCCACCATTTTGTTTCCTGTTTTTTTCCCCATTACTTGGAGCTCCTGTGGACTTCCAACAGAGGTCCCAAAGCTCTCACAGTGCCACTGTTTAAAAAAAACAAAACAAAAACAAACATTAGAATTAATAACATCTAATTCAAAAGCAGTCTCTGTCAGTGTCCTTGAGTAGACTCCTGCTTTCTGTGATATTCAGCTCATAGTGAAAGCCTTGTGTCATCCAGACGCTTTTATTCAGTGTACAAAGAGAATTCTGCAAATATGAAAATTCAGCTGCCTTTGTGCTCCTGTTTGCCTAAATGCTGTATCTTATATGAAAACTGTCTTTTTGAAAACATTAGAATAAAAATCTGCACACAATATTAATCCCTTGAGTTTAACATCTAAAATACTCATAGCGACGCAGAGGACAGAATCCAGATCTGTAGTCACACGCTGTTTTGCTGATATGATTCAGGCTACGTTGTCATTCCAATTCATGCACTGTGTTTTTAAACATGCAGATTGTTCGGGAATAACCAGGCAGCATGACTAAGATTCAAAACATTTGCTTTAAAACCCTAATCTGTACTCGTAGAGTAAGTGCCCTTGCTGTGATGCAGATTCACAAGATGTTATTTATTTGAATGCAGATTCAGCTAACACTGCAACCTGAAGCACTAATTTGAGAGTAAACATGGCAAACATATAAAACCTAAGTGGGGAAACCAAACAATCAAAAAGTTTAAAGCATAGTCTTTGTGATAGTAATGGTCTGATTGTTAACTTGTTGATAACTGCTGGTAATTAAAGACCACGCTTTGTAAAATAGAAGCTTGGTGAAGTGTTAGACCAGATACACTGCAGTGATTTGCTGAACTCATGCTTATGGGAAAAAAGTCTTAGATTCAGCAGCGAACACAATGTGATTTTTTTTTTTTCATTTTATTTAATTTTTTATTGATTTATTATTTTTTGGAGTTTATGGAATATTCATGAATTAACCTAATGCTGTCAATATTTTTGTCATTTCATCAGTTTGCCACACACAGCTTGTTTTATTGAGTTCATGTGTGTCACAATGTGAGAAAAAGCAGTAATAACAAGGTATTTGAAAGTGAGAAAAGGGTCATATGGCCAAATGCATTTGAGTTTGTTTTTATCTCCATTAAAATGTAAATAAAAAACTGATGAGGTGTAAACTGTTTCCTTTTTAAAACGTCCTGATGAGTTCAGTAATGAGGCTGGTTTTATCCTTTGGGTTTAATGATACTTGGCTAATTATAATTTGGTGCAGTTTTTTCTGTTATAACCTCTGTTATCACAGTCTGGCATATGGTATCATTTAACACTAAAGACCACTCAGTGCGACGGTCAGCTTCTCCTTGGTCTCTCACGAACAGTAAAGTAGTTGGGCAGTTGTTATATCATGGCGTGTGGTTTTCACACTGACGTATAAGAAACTGAGTGGTTGAGCGCCCAGATGAAGTCACAGGCGTCTGTGCTTAAAGTCCGTTTGTGTGTCTGGAAATCAAACGGCGGTTTGGAAACGTTCACGCTCTTATTTACTTGTTGCGTCAGAGGACAAAGTTGAGTGAGTCATGCCACCAGACTTATCTCTTGCTTTTCCTATCTTTCTTGTTAGCTTAATTTCTTTGTATGCTGTGTTTTAGAATTTTGATTAATTTAAAGCTGATAAATATTTTGGCAAATATTAGCTTAAATAGGCTCAAAAGTGAACTCTGGCTTTCAAACTGATGGAAAATTCAGATGTTAGGCAATTTTTGTTTGCCTTCAATTTCAGTAGGAACTGTGATACAAAAAGTAAATGTGTAATTAATGTTGGGTGTGGATCCTTGCTGCCTGATTTTCTGTGTTTTTATAAAATATGCTTAACTGAGCAGGAGGGAAAAATTAATAAGGCAGTGGAGGGATTGGGTTTTACTGAAGGTCGGTGCATTGAAAGACAACTCTACTTTTGAGAGACACTATTTGCACCTGCTTTTGTTCTGCTTGGTTTAATATACACAGTGCTTGTTTTATATATAGTTGTCTCTGTTGTGAAGTCAGCTGTTATTATTCAGGTATTTATTTATGAAATGAACGCCTACTGAATAAATGGCTGTCATGGATTAGCTGCTTGTTGTATCAGGTCACAGCCAGGCTGACCTGTAAACTCGCTGATCGCTAATGATGCAGGCACCTGTAGCTTCACAACACTCTGAGTTAAGTCTGCCTTAACCTTTTAATCTTGTCACTTTACTTGGAAAAACTCAAGATATCGCTGTTAAATATACACTGGTGATCAAGTCTTTTCAGCTGTTTTAAATAGTGTTTTTTTCACCTTACGCCATATAACATTTCTGTCAGCTCCACACATGCATCACATAGCTAACTGCAGAGGGTACAAGGGGTTTAAATATTGCTTTGAATTGGTACACACCAAACAGGGCTTCTTTTTATAATAAACATTTGAGGGTTGCCTGCATGGCTAAACACGTATAGGTTAGTGAAATGTAATGACAGCATAATAAATGATAAATGGCATTAAAACAAGTAAGAGGGGATCTACAGTAGCTGTAGGCTATTTGTTAATCTGTTATCTGTGTTAAGTCTGTGGCCGACGAAAGAAGTTACCCAAGTGAGTTGTTGTGACAGTAGTATTTTATCAAAGTGTAAAAACTGCATGTTTGTTGTTATTTGAAATGTAAATGCAGAATAGTAACTCTACTTCTACAGAAATTACTTAAATGTAACCACTGGCCCAAATTTCTGAACTTTAAAGATGCTCATTTGTAGACGTAGCTGGTCAGACAGCGCTCAGTAGTCGGCTGTTTAGGCAACCGGCACTTGGGGAAATGCTTAGCTATATAATTAGCCTTGTCATTGCTGATACAGTCAAAGTAAATGAAGCAAAGTTAAAACACTTGAGTGAATTATAAATTCAGTTTTATATTAAAAAATATAAATATTGTAATATATTGAAATTACATTGAAAATAAGTAGTGTTCATCTTTATGTGGTGCTTTATCAAGTGGCTTGAATTGGTCTTGAATTGATTTGGAGTGGTGGAGTATTTTTAATGTGAATCGCCATGGTAATGTAATACTAAATGAATATTTGAGTGCACAGTTAAATGTCCCAGCTATCTCACATCATCAAACACATCATTCTTGCTTACCAACAAACTGTGCAGGGAAAGTTTGAGGAGCTTGTTTGTTCATTTTGGAGTGTGGCATAATGGCACAGTGAGTTCAGTTTGAGTATTTTGTTCATTGGATGACTAACACAGGAGAAGGGGTAATTTATAGAAAGCTATAACACCTGCAAAAATATGAGAAACCCTGTCCCGCAGTAGACTTGACCAGGAGAACAAATGTGACTGCATACAGTAGGAAACACAGAATAGGAGCACTGTATTCACTGCAGTCCAGTCAGCTCAGGGTTACAATAGTTAGCACTTTGGATAATGGTCTCAATAGACTGAAGGCGCAGCTGACCCTCCTGGCTCGAAAACAACAGTTTAGAGGCAAAATTGTATCAGCAAACAATTACACCATGAGCTGAGATCTCTGTCTCTGCTCTCGCTGGTTACTGTATCCATGCTATCATATGATATTATTGCTTTGACTTATTCATAAGGTTGTGTTTTTTAATGGCTTGGTGACTACATATTCATATACACGGAGCGTACTACCAAGAAATTCCCACACTCAAATCAGTATATTGTAGGTAAAATACATATGCTGTAGTCAAAAACTCAAAGTGTGTATGTTCTCTCCTTGGCCACAGCAATTCAGCGGCTGCCTCAGACATTTAAACTCCACCCACGAGTGGCTACCTCACCTTGTAGTGAGACGGACTCTGCTGTGATCCCTCAGCATCCAGGACGTAGTCCAGCTTTCCAACCACACTTCTCCACCTCTGCTGAAAGCATTTTCCTTTCGCAAGCTTCATCTACCGTATCCTCCCATGGGAGCGTATACGACAAAATGTGCTGCTGCGCGTCTGACCACAACATCAGGTCTGGCCTTGACGTCCTGCTCACTGCTTCCTGTGGGATTATTCAATGCCTGTACTTAACTGGGCTGTTGTACGCCTGGCCAAAACTGCTGTTGGGGGGGTGTCTTCCTCGTGCACAAAACAGATTCATGTATTATTTAATGTGTTTTGTCTTCATTTCACCGCTTCAGTGTTCAGTTACAGTACATCTTAAAATCTGTAAACGAGTTTATTCCTCTATTCCCAATTCTGTTGCTTATTCCACTGAACATTGAAGGTACTGCAAAGAGAAGAACAAATTTGGACCAAGTCTTTGTTTGGCCTCATGTGAATAGTTTCCCTGTGGATCTTCACACGTTAAGGGTATACAGTCTTCTTTTATGATAGTTTTATGGTCATGGTGGATCACAAGGAATCATTCACCACTGTAAACCTAAACCGGGCTCTCTAAACTTTGCCTATATGTAAACGTGCTGTATTTTCTTCTTTTGTTTCCTGTCAGGTGAGCTGTGACTGTCCCCTTCTTTGTCTCTCTCTGTACACCTGCATGTACCGTGGGCAGCCCCGGCCTGTCGGAGAGGCGCTGTGCTCAGAGACTGTGCTGCACTAGGAGAAACTCATGGCTTCTGGCCCTCCATCTCCCTCTATAGGCCACAGGCTCAAGCTGCTGGAGTTGCTACTTGGGCCTCTGTTGGTCTTGCTGGTTTCTGGGCTGGGACCAGTACTGGGTCAGAAGGTCTACACCAACACATGGGCTGTCCACATACCTGGAGGTCTGGAGGAAGCTAATCACATTGCCAGTAAACACGGGTTTGTCAACTATGGACATGTGAGTAATAAGCTGCATTTTTAGCTCTTAATGTTTAGATATAGAGAAAACCGAAGAATGGAAACACTATAGACTAGGGGTAAAGGGTTATATGTGAAAATAAACCAACTACATTTTGACAATGCAAATACAGGCTTTATCAGCCTCCTGAAAGATTGCACAAAAGGAGATGAGCTTCCTGCTATTATACACAGTGTGCCCTTGCTGTGTGTGTAACATGTGATTTGGTAATTTCTGTGTTGTATTTTTTCAATATCCAGATGTACTCATTTTATGATTATTATGAGTTATGACTTATTTATGATTCTTCATTATTATTTTAAAGTTCATTTCATTGGTGTTTCCTGTTGTCTCTGCTGTCAGAGCACATAGTGCAGTAGTAGTATGTCTTCCAACTTTTTCCATCCAAAGACAAAACACTAGAATCTTTAAAAAGTATTATTAATTCCTAGTCGTATTTCTCTGATTAGTCACTTATCAAACCTACAGTGAAAACCAATAATTCAGCCTATTGTGTGACTGTAGTGTGTGATGTGGCGTCCATCCTGTCTTTGACAGCTCATTTTGTTGCATTCATACATTGTTTTGTGGCAGTGGTGTTGCAAGAAGCTGGATGCTTTTGTACCGATGAACTGATCGAACAGGTCACAACTAAGATTTTTTTCTCATCCTGGTTGTTTGCTTGTTTGTGAACCGGTTATGACAATAGTCTAAAGCTGGGAACAGATCTGAAGATTACTGAAACCTACAAAAATGCTAGACAAATGGCTATAACTTTGATTTCCACCAACATACACAGTGCTTTTAGTGTTGACAGTCAAGAAGAAGTCTTCTCGTTTATGCAGAAATTTGTAAAAGCCGAAAAGAAATGGATATAAATGTCAGATTTTTGTGAAACGGTGGATAGAGAGACGAGGCCAACAGGGACTGTAAACTCAGCAGAGAGAGAGAGTTTGTGGTGAGTTAACTTTAGAAGAGTGAGGTGAACTTTAGTTGAGCTGTGGATGTGCACTAAAACCTGGATGACCTGGATTATACAATAACCCTCAAACTCAAGGCACAGCACTTTATTTCTCTGTTTTAAAAATCATACAGTTCAGACATATTTCAAATAATCTCAAATTGACAGCGACTGGATCAAAACCACTAAAATTCACCGCACACTGCATGATTTTATCTCCTGACTGACAACAGCTACTTGCTCTGACTTGACCAGACTCAGGAACATGAACAGAATGCAAAAATACTGTTAATCTGTAGGAGTTGGGTTGATCTAAAATAGGTTTTCAGTCAATTGCCTCTTCCATCTTGAGAAAGGTTTAAATTATTAAGCTCTTATTGTGCTTGTAGCTCTCCAGGCACAGTAGGTGTAGGCAATGTACGGGTAAACATTTCCTATGTGCTTCAGTGACGTCTTCCTCTTTTGCGACTTCCTGTTTGACCTCAGTGCAAACTAACTATCCAAGTTATCCTTTAACGTCATCACGTGCATCCTCTCCTGGGAAAAAAATGTAAGACTGGTTAAATTAGTGTAGACTTCAGTGGGACTACAGGAGGTCTTTCTTAGCCATAGAGAGTCTTCTTTGTCTTGTGTAATACTCAAAATCCAAATCTTATTTCACTTAAGTGTTGCGCAACAGTCACTTATCCTGATAGGAGAGGTACAGGTAATTTCAATACTACAACAAAAGGGCTTTTTTGGCGTTTTACCAGCACATTTTGGGCAATGAATATCTGTTTTGTTGTTGGATGTACTTACTTTGTACTTAACCTTACTGCTGACTCTTCAGTCAACCACAAACTCTTTCAATTAACTTTCAAAGTATCTAAATCTGTGTCCATTTGAGCTAATCTTTCTGGATAGATAGGAAAACCTAGCAGATGTTGATGTTGTGCGATGATTAGTGATCAACTACTTCAGATATCATTTTGTTTTCCACAAGTGACATTAAACAACATTTTAGGATCATCTCTTCCTCCCAACTTGTTGTTGTTAAAAAATGCATTTAAATAGTAGAGCTGTAATTTGCAGATTGCACACTAAACCTTTAGACCTTTTTAAATTACAGGTGTGATTCTGCCCTAAATGAGGTTTATATACAAAGTATAATGTAGGAATGTGGGGGTAGTTTTTCATGCTAAATGTGTATTTGTACTTTTTCAGAAAATAAACAAAAGCAAGCAGACAACAAGCGGCTCTCTATGCAGATTTTTGATTTCATAACCTCACCACTTTTCCAGGGAACCGTGTTCTGTTTTGCACCATATGGTCTTACTGGTCATGACCAGGAATGTTACTTGTGCGCTGAATCACAGCATGCAGACTAATGAGTAATCCTACTTAAATCCTTAAACTATGTATTGCCTGTGGACAGCATGAAATCCAGACAAAGCAACTAACTACACCCATCTACTTACAAAACTGTGTCATTTTATGGTATTTTGAGGGAGGGAAAACAGACTACGGTGTCTGACTGGAACTAGCTTGACAAGCTAGTCATGACACAGCATTAAGATGGAAAAATGTCAGAGCAGGGGCCCGTCTAACGAAGCAGGTGTAATAAAGTTAGCTGGATAAATGCTGAGTAAAGCCCTCAGCTCTTTCAAATCTACAACATGGACTCAAGTAAAAACCGATTCCAGGTTTATACTCAAAGCAGCTATTCTTCTTATTATACCTGCTTCATAAGTGAGATCCCTGATATGATGTACGTTTATTTTTTTGCCAGAGAAAAAGTGGTTTAAAATAACCCAGTTACGACCCACTACATCCCCATGCAGATGAAGCCAAAGAAAAAGCCTGACCTGACCCGGTATGTGTTCTGTAGAAGTAACCATAGAAACCATCTTCCACCTTGTGCTGCTAAGACATCCAACCATTACCCATGTCCTAATGTGCATGTGTTAGGCTGCTGGCACCAAATGAAAAAGTCAGTTTGAAGTATCAAACAGAAATTCATGAGACAGGTACCCATTCATGCCAAAGAGAAGAACCACTTTGTGCATAAGCAAGTTATTCCTCAACTTAAGGAGGCTGCTGTAGTAAAAAGTAGAATAAAAAATGAATAAAGTACATCAGTTAAGATAATATTGATGAAGATTGATGAAGATGATAATTGATGAAATAATCATCAAGATTAACCTGGTTCTGTTGCCCTGGCCTTTTTACCACAGGGGCTAAGTTTAGAGCCGGAGCGATTAGTTGATTAATTGAACAGTCGAATGACAGAAGATTAATTGGCAACCATTTTTCATAATCTCAATCAATTTCAAAATGCCAAACCTCTCCGGTTCCAGCTTCTTAAATGTGAAAGTTTTGTAGTCTTCTACTATTAAACGGTTTGGACTGTTGGTTGCACAAAATAAGACATTTGAAGACGTCTCCTTGGGCTTTGGGAAACTGAGTGTTTGTTTTTTTTTTTTTTTTTTTTTTTTTTTTTGACATTTTATAGACCAAATGATTCATTGATTATTTGAGAAATAATCGTCAGTTGCAGCCTTTATGATGTTGACTGCTTTAGACAGGAGGTTTTTTGTTGGGCACATGCAGTCTGAGAAGTGACAACATGACACCGCCATGATAAATCTCAGCGTAAATGTCATGGAACAGTCACATCTGTTAAGCCATCGGCATGTTATTGATGCATTCTCTCTGTTCATTAACTACGAAAGGTGAGGCATAACCACAAGTGATGACTAAAACAAAGATGCTCTCATATTCTGCACCGCCCTGACTGCATTCCAGTACGTCACTGCTCATTGATTCAAATGAAGCCATTACTTTAGAGCTGGGAACAAACAAATCTGTTAAGCCTTTTTTTGCCTACAGCTGATGGGGGAAATGAGTTGTTTTGTGAGCTATGTGTGGCCAGGCATGGCGAGTCTGAGCTGTGGGGCTGTGCGTGTAGCTCTGAGTCTCTGACTCTGCAGGCGAGTGCAGGTGTTGGAATTAGGCAGGAGAGCTTGAGGGGAGGATCAAAGACTGCAGCTGGGCAGGTTTTACAGCTCTGATGATGGTTGTTTTTCTTCCGCCTTCGCTTGTTCTCCTCACACTATGGCATCCATACACTCTGTACCCTAAACATGTCAAGAGTTTTATGTTCCTTCCTTCCTCATGATGCATGGAACATATTGTCATCAAGGCATCATGAAGGTTTTTGTGAACACAAATAATTAAGAATAATAATAATAATTAAGAACAGCGCAATCTGTGTTGCACCACATGTTGCACCACCTGAGTAGATCATCATAATTATTAATATTATTATTATTTATTATTTACATGATTTTGCTTATCGGTGAGATAATACAGATTTTCTTTAATGGAACATAACTTCTTAAATGCTTTAAACTGCAGAATGAATTCTACTGCTGTGTAATATGCGCCTTTATCTGCTTGTCAAAAGTAGGGCTGATGATAATGATGAACTAATGATTATTTTCATTATCGGTTAAACTGCCGATTTTATTTTTCTTGATTAATCATTTGATTTAAAAAAATATATGTCAGAAAACAGTGATAAATACACAGTTTACTAGAGCACACAGTGGTGTCTTGACCAACAGTCCAAAACCCAAAGATAATCATTTTACTATGATTTTTATTACCTAAACGATTAATCGGTTATCACAATAGTTGACGATTCATTTTTTGTTGTTGATCAACTAATCGGTTCAGCTCTAGTCAAAATACTCACAAATTTATGAATTCATTTGTTTAAATAAATGCACTCATCATCATTACTTGAATGAATTATTCTTTGATATTTTAAGGTCGTTTTGATGGGAAGTGCTCCTATGTTTTTGTTGCTATCGAATGTTACGTTGAAGGCTGGATGGGTGAAAAGTCTGAGTGCTGAGTGAGTGCTTACCCAGTGATCCAAAGGCTCTGCCACATCATGCCAACAGTCGTCCGTGGGGTGCTGTTGGACTGTCTGTGGCCTCCTGTTGTTTTTTTTTTTTTTTTTTTTTTTTTTTTAGTTTTCATAGTGTGGCTCTAGTCGGCCCTCAGGATGCTTTCGTTTAATTCAGCATGTTAAATCGGCGGCAGCTTTCTGACCGGCTGTTCATCTTAGGAAACTAGTTATGATCAACCATTTAGTGTGGTTTCTGCTTATTTTTTGCATAGTAGCAACAGTAGTGCCAGTTGAAAGCTTTTTTTCAGATTCTCTGTGACATGAAAATGGTTGACTAGTTTATTTTCTTCCACAATGTTTTTAAGATTAGGAACACAGCTGGCTGGCTGATGTAATGCATCTGTCCGTCTTTCTTGATGCTCCTTCTTTAAGGTTGGTTTGGTGTGTCGGGGGCCAAAAGTCACTTGAAGTCTATTCCTTTTTCTGTCATTATTAATCAATCAAGGTGAGCTGGCCAATGTGGCAGTGGGGTTGGTTGTTTGTCAGTGAGGAAATTGTACGGCAACACTGTCTGACAGCAGCAAATCACGTAAAACCCTGATTCATTCTAAGTGCGCCCACTGTCTCTGTTGAGTTACACCCCCTCTTTACACTATCCCTTACTTAGTTTTCATATGGCTTTAAAATTCCTCCTTTTTTTTCTTTTCACCTCTTCATTGTTAAAGGAGATCCAATAGATGATGTCAGTAAGGAATATTAATATTAATGTGCCTGGAATGAAGCGGACGATCTGTTTTGAAAGTAAAAGGTTGCTGTGACCAAGTGGTGTGCAAATGGATCACACCTCTCTCCTTTTTTTGACTCAACTTCTAGATTATAGGGCCATTTTAGAACAAGGGGAATAATTAAAACTAAGTAAAGTAAAATTAAGAAACGGCTGACTCACACAGTGGTAAATGGGTATTAACTGCCAACTTGCATCTCCGGATGGTTATTTTACATTTTAAATACCTTTTGCCCACATCATCAGACTTGCACTGCAGTTTTTCAGGGGGAACTAAAATTTCTGTGCTACGTCTGGTTGAATTGCACCTCCATTATGCCGTTATTTAAATAGTGAAATGAGATTAGAGGGATTGCTATTAGTAGTAAGAAGTGATTTGATAAGGAGCACTGACAAAAGTTAAATAAACCTTAAGAATCATTATCGTGTAATCCGTGAATAGGATCAAACAGCCACAAGATCAAAGGCTTCATTTAAAAATTGATCAATTGTGGTCACTGCTACAACAAAAGCACTCCTTTTTTATTTGATCTGTTAAGCTGGTTAAACTGCTAGATAGATTTCTTTTTATATTTTTTAGGTCACTCATGTTTTTTTGAAACATTGTGCCTTTTCTGTCTGTGGCCTCAGGCTTTCACCATCTCTTCCATCTTGTATGCAGCTCATGAAAGTTCCCTTACTAATGACAAGGCTTAAATCTCAATATTTAACTTGCTCTTTGCAATGTTGCAGGATGACTATATGGCTCTACCTTGGATTAATTGTAACCTATTACCTTACCGTCATTGTAGAGTAGTAAAGCTGCAACTTTAACAACTTTGAACTTGTGCTTCAGTGAGCTATTGTATAAGAGGTGTTATTAGCACCATTTCCAAGAAAGTATTTTTGTTTCCTACTTCCTCCTCCTGGAATATGAAACAGGTTATTGGTGTTCATTCAAATGTACGAGACACTATGTTTGGAAGGTGTGAAATAAATCTCTTATTTTCCTTAGACGCTACCTTTTGATTATTCATAACCAGAGGTGGTGGTGGTGGTGGGGGGATAAAAAAATAACTAGTCTATTCCTACGCTCACTTCAAAGTCAAATCTAGCACTTCTCAGAAGCGTGTCACTTCCCTTCTTGTGAACAGTGGTTTCTGTTACCGGTGATGGATAAAAATGGCTGTGTTCATACGGCTGCTCTATTTAGAGGCCAACTCCCTTCATAGCTTGTTCTGCTAGTCCACCCCGGGGCTTTGCATGTGAGGCAGGATTGTGTTTGGCATACTGTGGCCTCACTGTACTCCATGGCACCATCTTGGCCTATTTCTGATATCTAATGTGCAGATTTCTTCCCTCCTTTCTGAAGTGGCTAGACCCTTTTTTATGAAGATTAATATTCTGTTCAGCACAAGATTAAAGAAGGAGCAAAAGAGATGGATATTATCTGTAATTCTGATGAAATACATGAAATGACACTCCTATCTGTAACTCATGACATAGCACTGTGCTTAAAGGCAGCCTATGTAAGAACTTCACTTTAGCCCACAATTTTCTTAGTTCAAAAGATATGGCGAGAGGATGAACTTCTAATCTCTTCTGTCCACATTTGGTTGGTTTTCCCTTGTATTTTTTTTTACAGGCTGCTTTAAAAGAAAACTCCTCATAGGGCCTTGCAATATCAGATATTACAATATCTTAATGTGACATAATTTGCATGTAACTTTTGGTTTCATCATGTTACTTGGCTACCACAGTCAGTATGCCATTGTGCATCCTCTCAAAATCCAGAAAAAACAAATTTTAATTTAATTTATTACATTATTAAAATATCCATAATCTCAGACAGTATTTAGTCTTGTAACAGTATAATTTGCCTGGCCCTACGTTTCTATAATTGTAACACCTCCCTCTTGTTGTTCATCCAGGATCTAGCATGTTTGATGGAAAGACATTTGGGGGCAGCAGCGCAGAGAGAGAGAGCTGGGTGGAAGTTTAAATGTTTTCCAACAATGAAATGAAGCCGGTGTAAGTGATCTGATGACACAAAGGGAGCAATTGTCCAAATGTATATTTAGACCAATATCTAATTTAGCTTAAGCTAAGCTAAGCCACCCCACAGTGACGACAACTGAGTGCTTTGTGCAGCTGCTTTACAGTTAAGATGTAATTGGTTCTTTTAATTTGGAGAATTTTACTGTGATGCAGGAGTACTTTATTGACTTGTGGGCAGTTTTCTTTTTTTTCTTCTCTCTTAGGCAGTAAAGAAAAACACTAGGCATTATTCTGTCATTTCTTTGTGTCACAATATTTGTGGTAGCATAATTACAGAATTCACACTCAATGGACATGAGTAATTTCTCTTGGTTTTATCATTTATTAACCTATGTTGTCAGCATTTATTATATTTGTTCAGTTAAATAATGTGGTTTGTATGTAGTTTGTGGAGCATCGGGTGGAGGCATGTTTTGTTGACTTAAAATGATCATTCATCTTTGTTGATACAGAAAAGTGCTATTTCAGTGGATTTTACATAGTATGCTTTGAGCTGGAAGTAATCACGCCATGCATTTTACAAATGCAGGTTGTCTAATCTCCACTCTCTCTACTTTGTTATGAAGCTGTTGCTTTTTATCTCACCTGCAAAAATGGGTAATTGTTGAAGGTCTCAGTCTGTCTTTGTTTCAGTCAGAATTCTGTGGAGATATAATTGTGTAAACTGGAACACCTCAATTTAGAGGCTCTACTAAACTGTGATGCCTGATAAGGGCTAACTTATTTCTGACCCATCTCTCAGTTGAAGCCTCATTGCAAGGTACAACCAGTGTGAATTGAAAAAATACCAGAAACGAGAGGCTGAATGTATGCAGTCCATAATTTTTCTCTGGAGAAGTGAAGCAGTTAACTGTGGGGAAATAGGGGGGTTGAAGAAATTTGCTGGAAAACCTTCTGACTGCATATTGGCCCAGAGATGATGGGAGAAGAAGCTGCCTGCTAAGCTCTGAAAGGAGCCACTCTGCATGATTTGTACAATCCCACACAGGTATTTCCTCTTTTTTTTTTTTGTGCTGCATTGCCACTTAACACAAGTCATCTGCCAGAAACGAGACGCATCAACACCTTCATAAAGCTCTATCAGTATTAAATCCACGCCTCTTGGCTTGTGTTTCATCCTACTTTATATCAAAGTGTGAAATGAACTTTTGAAATGTCACAAAAACTGACTTATTTGTGTTTTTCCAGCAGCTTTATTGAGATGAATAATAAGGTTTCTTCAACAAAAATGCAGCCGTGTCTGTAAACACGCCCACGTGAAAAATGGAAATAGCCTTTCAGGAATTAATTAATATTGAGAGGGTTATTGCTCATTTATGTCAGCTAATATTTGCGATATTTTATGCTCTGAAGGTGGGGAAAAAAATGTGCTTTACAATATTCTAATGTAAACACAAAAGGAGCCATAAACTGGGGAAGCACAGCCCATTTAATATATCTGCGAGATGTGGTGGACAGATAATTTAAAGTCAGCCTTTGGCGCAAACATAACTTAATCATTATGAATATGACGAATGCCTTCTCATCTCTATACGTTAAACACTTTATATATTGACAAAAGAAAACACCCACAGCGAGCCTGAGAACATTTTTGCAATATTAATACATTTTTTGCTGATTCTGCCCTCTCCATTCGCCCTTTTTAATCATATATAATATATAGTGTACATCTCACACAAACTTGGATGGGAACCAGCTATTGAACCAGCTTCACTGTTTCTATTCAGCCATGATATGTTACTATACCCTGAGGGCCTTTTGGGGTCTTTGAGTCAAACATGTGTCTCAAACACACCAGCTATATAGATTACCACCTCTAAATATTTGATTATGCTTAAGCATGTTTTGTAAGCTGGTTTACTTGTGCAATATCTTCATTAATCTTTAACACACCACTCTGTGTACTGTGGCTCTGGCCTACTTTAGCCAATGAGGGCTGATGGCTCTAACAGAGTGTGCAGCCCTATAGTATACAGCCAGCGGAGCATGTCCCTTTAGAGATGGGGGTGCTTTGAAGTTCAGTAATGATAATGCTGCATACACTGTTCACACTCAGTACTGTTGGATGTGGGCCCTTGTTTGGTATGGACCCATTAAGAGGCTGGGCTTTTCATCCAGAGAGGAAACTATCGTTTCTCATCTCAGTATGGTTGATCAGCAGCAGAGTAGTGCATCTCTGCAGCGTCTTTGGTCTCACTGCCTTTGGTCCTTGTATTGCTGTCAATGAGAGAGCCTCCCTTTATTCCGCACTCCGACCTCTCTCTCTCACTAAGCAGACCCAGATCTCACTTCATCTCAGTGCAGCTGCTCTTCTTTGAAAGTTAATGAACTGCAGAGATTGACTTACTGTTCGCTCTGCTGGAGACAATATACCTGAAATTAAACCCTAAACCATTACCACCACCAACAATGTAACTGAGTCTATTAGAATAAGTTTACTGATCATATAAAATGTAAGTATCCGCTTTCACATTAATGTATTTCTCTGTTATTTTTGGAACATATGAAAATGGCAACAAAAACAATGGCAGAAAGTGATTATCTGTCAGCAAAGCTACATGTTGTGTTCTCGTACCTTGAAGCTTTGTAATGCAATTTATAGAGGAAATCTTTGTAAATAGTTTCTGTAAATAAAAAGATGACATTGCATTTCAGAAATTCAATAACTACACAAGGTGATCCTGAATTGCCCATATATCAACTCATTGCAGTTTTTACATTAGCAGAGGTCACTGTAGTGACATTTTCAAGAACATCTGGTCATGATTGTGGCATCTCAATAACCTCTGTTTCTGAGGGAGATCATATTTACAGAAGATATGCAAGCACAACGACTTGCAGTGCAGTCTGAAGATAACAAAATAAGATAATGAAACTGGTCCTGAAAGACGTGTGCCACATTTTATAAGATGAGTGTATGGATAGGATTCAGCAGCGGCACACTTTGTAATAACTTGGCTAAAAAAGAGATAAAGAGAGAGAAATGAGTACTGAGCAGTGAACTTAGTCTGTCTGTCATCATTCATCCATAGCAGCTTCACGGAGTCACGGAACAATATAGAATCACGCCTACACATACAGCTGCAGAACAAGTTGGGCAACCAGAGAATTGTCTTTTGTTCATTTGATCCACCTTTAAACTTGTTGTTATGCACAGAAGGTGTTATGTCAGAATGTGGGGAAAAAAGCTACCAGTCTGTTCTTAATTATGTCTTAAGCTTATTTTAAACTCGCAACTAACAATCTTCCAAACACTGTGATATAAGGGATTTCTGGACACTCCTTTTTTAGTTTATTAAGTAACATTTTCAGGCAGTGGACTCTTGTAGTCTTCATTATATTAATACGAATACAACAACACGTTTGTACAAAAATCAGAATTGCAATATAAGTTACTATATTATTGCCTTTCTCTTTAGATAATTCTGTTTCACTCACAAAAGTTAGGAAACTAATATCTGATGCTGATAGCCTGAAACACCTTTCACAGAGAGATGTTCTCTCAGCGGTTTGTCAGTACTTTCATTATAGCTCAAACACGATAGGATTTTGTGACATTGTCTGTATCTTTTTTTTTTTAGGTAAGTTATTAATCAAAACGACACCGCGTCAGGTCAAACCAATGACAGCTATCTTGTGGAAAAACCTGCCAGTGTTGTGACTCACAGTAATAGTACTAAAGGCCAACATCCTGAGAAGACAAAGGTCGTGTATGAATCAGTATTTCTGGAGACGTATACTGAGGGTGACATAAATGTCTGGAGGAAGCCGCCTCACTCATTCTCCTTTTTAATAAAAAAAAAAAAAAGGGTGAAAAAAAAAAAGAAAAGGGGGGAAAAAAAGACATCATTCAAGACAAAGATGGAAAAAAATAACTGGTCAGCAGGAGGCCATCTCCAGCCTAGAGCAAAGGAGTGAACACCCATATTGCCAGGGGTCCTGGGAACTGCAGCAGCACTCAGTCATTACTCTGCTCTCCCACAGAGGAGCGATGGGGGCTGGGATGGAGCAGAACCACACACAGGTCACAGGGGCTGTAACAAGAGCCAGATGTGGGGACATGAAAATACATGGACAAGCACCTCTCTCCAGCTTTTAAAAATGAGCTTGCTCACTTGTCCATGTACACACACACACACACACACACACACACACACACACACACACACACATACACACACACACACACACACAGACAGAGGGTATTTGAAGAATGTCAGCAATGAAATGGAAAGAACTACTTTTTGTTATGTTCATGTGATAATAATAGCAATAGGCTGCAATTTTTGATCAATTTTTCTCACCAAAAATAACTAAGTCAAAAGTCTTTATTTAAACACAACCTCTTGTGGGTGAAGTATTTACTTGTTAAATGTATTACATATTATGCCTGTTGTGGAGATTACATGCTTAAACCTGCAGAGGAGGTGTGCTCTCCTGATGAAGATGGATGCCTTGATAAACTTTTGGTAGCAAAAAAGTACAGTAGACATGATAAGTTGATTGATTAATTGTGTCAATTGATTAATTATTTTTCTTTCAGTTTTTTTAAAAAGCAAAAATAGTTTGAAAAAATGCCAGAAAATGAAAAACATTCTGTGGTTCCAGCCACTCAAATCTGAGGATTTGCTATTTTACTTTGTCATATCACTGTGAACTTAATGGCTTTGGGCTCTGGGAAGTTGTAATGGGCTTTTTTTTCCATTTTTTTGACAGCTTCTTCAGAACTTCTTCACAACTTTAAGCTCCTACTTTCTTTGCAAGTTACTATACTTGTTTGCTACCTAAAGATGATCTATTATGTTACAATACTTAAAACTAACAAACTGGTGGTCTATAGATGCATACCAAGTAACTGCAACGTTCCTGGTTCAATTCTGGCCAGGGACCTTTGTTGCACCCAAACTCTCTCCCCTGTTTCCTGTCATTTTATTTTATTCAGCAGAGGCAAAATGCCAAAATGAAAGCCAGGAAAAGCACGTACAAAATGCTGTTAAATTGTCTGTACATTCAACTAATTTCCAAATTTCTACAGAAACTATAAGGTTAAAGAAGCAAGTCATGAATTCCCTGATTCCCATGATCCCTGAACTAACAGTATAAATCTTGGAGGGGAAATAAACACATCACTTTACGGAAGGAAGCCAATTCATGGGGCCGTTAAACAATGCACTTACCCATCTGCTGTGGTGGCCATGAGATAAGACTGTGGTTGTACTGGGCAGCTTCCAGGTGTGAATGTGCTATTGTTGCTGAAAACCAGAACCAGTATCCTTGCTAAATGAATTTGCACAGGAGTTATATCGATTAATGCATTAGTTGTTCATGGTTTCTTATTAAATGATTAATTTCATATGAAGCACTTCACTCCTCAGTTCAGTGGCTGCATAAAGAAAGTTAAATTGTTAAGTCGCTGGGAGCTGAAGCGAGCCACATTATGCAGCACTGTGTTAGAGTAACTTATCAGTCTCTGGTTTGGTTTTTGGCTTGTATCTCATGTCATGGAGCACATAACGAGGGCAGGACAGTCCAACCAGGGCCTGTGCGACCCAACTTCCCTCCTCATGTTGTCCACGTGCTCAGACATGCACACACAAGTTGACCTGGGAGGCGAAGTGCTCGTTTGTGGTGCAATTTGAAAAGGGGTAAGGGCTTAGATATGCCTTTTTACAATGAAAACAATAAAGTGAACTTTTAAAAGCCTGTAACTACCCTAATGGATGAGACAGTGTGGGAGGAATGCAGCATTTGGGTGGAGCTTTTTTTTTATGACGGCTGCAAGTGATTTTTTTTTTTTTCCCCCTTTGTAACAGGAGTCCTGCAAAGTTGTAACAGGTCTGCTGTTTGGCTGTGCTGCAGTGTAGCAGATATGCTGGATTTAGATTTCATACCAGGTGTTGTTATCACCTATAGCGTTAGTTGAGCTACACAGGACACCCAGGGGTGGAAAAACAGGTTTCTATTTGAGAGGATTCTGGGTTTTGTGCAGCTGGTCACCATAAGGATCAAATTTTACATGATGCATGATAATTATACTGTTTCCTTGGTGTGATGTACATGGTGTACATTTTACAAACACATGCACAGTACGTTTTGTGTGCCTGCCAGTACACTTACGTCTTAGCAGTGTTAGAATCTGAGGTCTTGCTTCTCTCGTCAGTTGTAGCCTTTTCTTTTTTAGCCCTAACGACCTCAAGATGTTGATACAGTTGCTTTTATTCTGCCTTGAAAGCATTTGTGTGAAAATATTGTTTGGCACAAAGTGGCTGATTTTAAAAATAGAAAACAAAAGAAGAAGAAAACAAACACCCCTCCCTCTCTTTCACTCTCTTGCTTTTTGTGCACTTAATTTTTTAGCGCTTCCAATCATGTGCCAGGCTGTTTCCCTCCTCGCAGCACCGCACTCTGAGTAGGTGCTTATTTGTTTTGGTAACATGCCAACTTGGCAGAAATGGTTCCTAAATGCACTGGAGGTAGGGTGTTTTCTTTTCCCCCCCCAGGATGTTGTATTATCTGTTTTATTGATGTGACAGTATTGTCAGGTTTCTTTTCTTCAGTTTTTCGTGGAAGTCCTTAAAGTCGTTTGAGCTCGACCGTTGAGTGACTCAGGATTTCTTTCTAGGTCATCTATGTTGCAAAGGAAATGGAATTTATCACGTCTGTTATCAGTTGGTGGCGTGTGTTCATGAATATTTTATTGCTGATGTAAGCTATGCATCAATGAGTTGCAGTCCCCCCTCCCCCCACCTCATCAGAAGTTTGTGAAATTGAATCCCTCGATGCCTGCTACTAAAGCGCTCATCTTCTTTATTGTGTGTGGTGATTTTGCTGACTGAAGCCATGCTGACTGAATTGGATGCCTTATACGATCTGTTTTTTAACTGTTTGTTGGATTGGCTGCTGGGAGCACTGTGACACTGTGCAGTAACTTTATGTAGTTTGGTTGCACTGAGAAAAAGATCCAAGGCATTATCTTTTGCCACTTACATTAAGGCAGGGTGATGTGGTTAAAATTAATATCACAATAATAATAATGATGATGATGATATTATTATTTATTATTATTAAGGACTTTTTTGTGACAATTTATATATACATTTATGGAAAATGTATGGGGCTGCAACTAATAATTTTCATTATCGATTAATCAATCAGTATTTCTTTACGATTAATCTATAAAATGTTCCATAATGGTGAAAAATGCCCTTCACAACTCAAGGTGACATCTTCAAATTGCATGTTTTGTCAGGCCAACAGACCAAAACCCAAAGAC
The DNA here is from genome assembly GCF_020085105.1 of Siniperca chuatsi. Taxonomy (NCBI): domain Eukaryota; kingdom Metazoa; phylum Chordata; class Actinopteri; order Centrarchiformes; family Sinipercidae; genus Siniperca; species Siniperca chuatsi. The sequence continues at coordinate 18,735,362 of NC_058042.1, forward strand.
ATTCTTTGTACAATGATATAAAAAAGAGAAAAGCAACAAACCGTCACATTTGTGAAGCAAATATTTTGGCTTTATTAAAGACTTACACTATTAATCGACTAGCACAATTGTTGGCAATTCATTTTCTGTGGATTGACTATTGAACATTTGGGAAATTGGCAAATGTTTGAATTTCGGCTTAATAAATTACCTAAAATATTAATCGATTTATCAAAATTATTGACAACTAATTTCCTTTTGAGCAACTTTGAGCGATTAACTAATCGTTCACATATCAAATGACATTTAATGCAATTAACTGGGTTCCACTGCTATGCGTTATGAGACAAAAATCCTGTACACATGTGAAAAAATAATAATTTCATTAGTTTTTAGTAACTGTTTGCTTGCAACAATTAATTTATTCAACATAATGTGAAGATATATCATCACCATACAATCCCACTAAAATGTGATGTTTGCCTTTAACTAATGTACATTATAGGAGTTATATTTGACCAATTTTCATTATATTCATTTGGAAATTTGTGTCCATTGTTAAGAAAAGCCAAGTCCATACATCATGATGTAAATGTTATTATATACTGTACAAGTACTAGAGCTGATGCTGAACTGGGCTCTCACAACCCCCAAAATGTCTAGAGTCCTGCCATATTCTCCACAATATGCAGGAAACCAACTGCACAGGAAAGACTGAAGAGGTTGATTTATGAGAAGTGTCCATCTGTTTGGATCTGTTTCTCTGGATGCTGCTTCAGCTCAGGGAATGCAACCAATGTTTTGGACAGGATACTGTGGTGGCTATAGTTGGTGAGCCTCAGTGACTCGCTCTCATTCCCAGGGCAGCAGTCCAGACAACTTCAGCTCTCGTTCCCCTCAGTCTGCTCAGTTGTACGCTGCTGTGGCTCAGTGGAGATACTCCAGCTCCCAGGTTTCCCTGAGAGTTTGGTGCCGCCATTCCTTGACTTTCCAATACACAAAGTAAACCAGGAGAGCTGCAATTATGGTGGAAAGAGCTGAGTTAAGCTCTTCCCAACAAGTGGGTTCAGTGTTTAGTCCACAGAAAACAGTCAGCCTCCCACTGCTTTCCAGACCTATAATACTAGCTGTTTATGAAAGAATCTCTCTCTCCCCCTCTGTCTCTCTCCTCCCCCCACACACAACACAGCCTGGAACCTTTTATTATCCTTATTTTGGCACCAGCTCGGCTTGGTCGTCTATTTTGGGTATGTTCTCCATTTTTCTTGTTGTCCCAACTTCCAGTAACCTCAGAGACTGGTGCGATTTGTTTCTTTAGGTTGCAGGAAACATGCATTGTTTTATGCATAGTCACAATTACACAGTGAGAGAGAAATGAAGGGGAACCACAAACTGATGCATGCATGCCTTTGTTCATTCCACTGTAGTTATTTCATGGAAAGAAACACAATATTTATCACAAAATGGATGAATATAGGATCAATATCTGTCTACAAGCTGAAGAAAAGTATAGCAAATGTGGCCTAAAAAATCAGAGGGCTCCATGTCATCCCATATATATATATATATATATATATATATATATATATATATATATATAAAAACCATTTAAGAATCTTCACAGGGCCGAGTATCATGTTGATAGTGTTGTCGGACTCTAGGAAATGGTTGCGGTCTGCCTTCCTGTCATTGTCCCAGTCACCATGCAGCAGCGTGGTTTGGGCAACCAGAGTGCTGAATCCAGCAGTTGTGGCCGTCAGCTGGACACAGTCAGTGTGTTCAGAGCTTCAGACTGGGCTGGACTCTTTAAGAGAGAGGAATTTTCCCCTCTGTGGAGTAGTGTGACCTGAAATGCAACGACAGGATGGACACACACTCTTATTGAGAAAACAGGGCACACAGAGAGGACAAAGAACAGGACACAGCTTGGTGTCAACATCAAGAAGGTTCAAGTGAGTGATGTGCCATTTGGTTGACTAAACACACATACATGCATACACACACACACACACACACACATACATACATACATACATACATACATACATACATACATACATACATATATATATATATATATATATATATATATATATATATATATATATATATATATATATATATATATATATATATATATATATATATATATATATATATATATATATATATGGTATTCAAAACTAAATCTGCAAATCACTTTTTATTTTTGAGCTAACAAGGAAAGACGTATTTTTCCTTTTTTGATTTATAGTTCAGTATCACATTTCACCTGTTTATCAGTGCATTGCTAAACGCATGTATTAAACATGATTTGAGTGTAGGATTCATTATGCTTAACACACAAAAGTAAATCTGCCTTAAATCACACATGTATAGTGTATGCATTCTGTTCCAGTATCAGTTTTGTGCAGTAAAATGTACAGTGCTGGAAAGTAGCAGTGTATTGTGATATGAAGTTGTGGTGTAATTGCACAGTGGGGGAAGCTGAGATTTTGATTTGATTTGTGTGTATCCATGTTGAAGCTGTGACAATCAAAACTCCCTCTGGGAAAAATAAAGTATCCACAGGATGAATTGATGGTGCTGTAAGGTCACTGCCTGTACCCAGTCATTGTGTTGTGTGGCTCCGTTGTTTTCACTCTCTCCAGCTGTGAATGAGATTGAGGAGGAGGAGGAGGAGGAGGTGGCGATTGGAGAAATGCTCGATGTCTGTTTGCTCAGATGATGTGGAGCACATCCTGTTTCCGCAAGGACTAATCCAGCAGTACAGTTGTCTCAGCCATGCCATGCTGTTTTATGGCCATCTCTACCACTGTCCAATTTAGACCTGTGCCAAACACACTTGAGACTTTTCTCATTGTGTTATTATGAGTTGTTTTTGTGAAGGGGTGTTTGGTGTAATATCCAACAGCCAGACTTCACGGAAGCTTCAAGACTCACTGTGACAACAACATCCAGACAGTGCTGTCCAAAGTACAGAGACTGACGAAACAGCTGCGAAAACAAACATCTGAACATTTTAATTGATCAAATCAGGTCAAACACGAAGCCTCTCCAAAACTGTAAAAAGTCATTATCTGTGCTCACTTTTATGAGAACTTCAATCTCTCCGAAAACAGCTGGCATCTTGAGAGGGCCTGTGGTCTGACGTTGAAGTTAGTCAATACATGGTTTCTGTGCTCATAATTTCTTTTGGTAAGTAATCTTCCACGCACCGCTCTCTCTCAACTCTCATGTTGTGTTACCAGAACTGTATTAATGTGGGACTTGATTGTGATGTTTTTCTGTGCCAGATCACATATAATATGTAAGGCAATACACTGTTTAATGTCTATACACTTTCCACTGTCTTGAACAAGCGTCTGATTGATATTATTTTTGTACCGGACCCAGCGCAGCTTTATTTGACAGGGAGCTGAAATAAAGGCAGCCATGTCATATGAGTTTAATGTTCCTTGACAAGGCAGTGACTGCTTTTCATTCTCATAATGTAGACGAGACCCAAGTTGTTTTGCGCCGCGCTGCTGTCTACTATGAATAATTCTCTGTTGTAACTGCATTCAATATCTTGCCCCGATTGCTGAATAATTTTTTGGTTGGAAGAGCTCATTTGTTCATACTGCCTAGGGAATGGAAATTATGAATAATTTTGTTGATCGACATTCACCCACATAAATGAACACATCAATTTCAGATCAGGAGGAACAAAGCGTTGTGGCGTGTGCGGCAGCAGTGTTGGCTGCAGCTGGACCCTGTTTGTGTGTGACTTCTATGTTGATTTGCTTTCATAAGATTAGAGAATGAGATAAAATAAACAGTGATGACCCATTGAAAGCCCAATCCAATTTCTCTGAAATAGACTCACTGCTTTCAGCTAATTTCAGATCTACTTAATTGCTGTTGACAGTATTTTCACTCCGCTCCATTGTAAATAAAAGAGTACCATACTGATTAACATTGGCTCATTATTCTCAGGACAAGTCCGTGTAGCACACCACACAGCTTTCATTCAAGTTGCCAGGACAAACTGCACTTCATTAACTCATCTGTTTCGCTACTGCGTTCATTTTGCCAATAGTAACTTATAGGTGGAGTTTTCTTTTTAACAAAGTTGCTATTTTCTTTTCAGTGTTTTTCACACAAATGCATTTTGTGTATAATTGAGATCTTACAGTACATGTTGAGTGCATTTCCTTCCTAATAAAACATTTTTAAAGTTAATTTGTCCTGCATTGTTTACATCCACGTGTTTGTGATGGCAGCCTTCTTCCCTGCCTTTGCTGGCGCAATAGTGTGAAACAATTGGCAGGACTGTGCATTGTCACCCACATGCACGTGCGTCCTCATGCACAAACAAAACGGGGACCCACATGTAAAATTGTTGCTCCGTAGCACTTCTAGTGGCTAAAAATGCCAACATTCATTACTCACAAAAATGTTCTTATGTCAGGCTTTTTCTGTCTCTACTGAGCTGATTTTTGATATTTTGCTATGGAGTGGATGTGGGAAAACATAAACCAGCAGATAACTTGTTTTCATAGTCACATCTGAGAAATTATCCCATTGTTATCAACAGTGATTAAAATCCTTCCTTTGAATGTCAGGGTATCCAAAAAGAGATTCTACAAATCAGATCCAGCCAGTCATTATGTGCTACATGGGTGTAACATGCTTTAAAGATGACTAAGATATTCAGGGAAATGATCCTTTACTTACAGGATGTCCTTTGGTTTCTTTCAAGAGATAAATATCAAAAGTGCTTTCAGAAATGGTCCGTGGCAGTTTCCTGGTACTGTTCACAGTTGTGATGCAGTTCATCTATGGGAAATGTTGATGTCAGTGCAGAGCTTAAAAAATGTAATCTCTACCATGTAGCTGGAAAATGGGTGTGCCCGTAATGTGCCTTTTATGTAGTGTTGATGATCTGTATCATTGTGCTGGTCACATTGTGCAGACTGCCCTCCCCTCAGTAAGGGTAAGCCGATTATTAGGAAGTGTTGTAGAAAAATATATTCATTTCACTTTTTTGTGTTACTTTGCTCACACATAAAAGTACTGAAATAGTCACAGAATAAATTTTTGGCCACATCAATTTCTCACCTATTGCCGCATGTTTATCTGTGAAATTGATGTTGGGACAGATTTGAGCATTAGGAAGACAAAGTGTGTGTGACTTTGTGTGTAGTGGCCTATAAGGCACCAGTTACTCATTATTGGATCAAATTGACCATTAAGTCTGGAGAGGAAGCAGCAAGAGGATTTTGTCCAAATGCAATAGAAGCAGGAAGCTCCAGCTTGTAGTCTTCCCTCGAGCAACACAATAGCAGTACAGATAAGTAATGACTGACATCCAGCCACAATGATGTGCTCAACAATTTTTCGAAACCACCAAGATGAGATGCACTTTGCATACCACATCTACATCAGTTATGTCTGGTTGGTGTCATGTTTTGAAAAGGCTTGTGACACTATAAAAGAATACAGGGCATAAGAAAAATTGTTTTGCCTTCCTGAGGATAATCTCTTGCAAAAATCACCCATTTTATTGTTTTTTTTTTTTTTTTTAAGCTTTTTTCTGAGTAAACCAAATACTTTATCACAATCTCTTAACCTCTTAGGATATACCACACTATCAAAACTGATCCTTGACTGATCTCCATGGAAACAACAGTAACAAACAAGTCTTGGAGGGCCTCCCCTCTTCCATCTGTTCGATGGATCTTGTTTTGTGAGCTGTCTTTCTTTCACCCCACTTCACCTACAGTGCACAGAGGAGGAGTACAATGAGTCTGAGGCTTTCTGTAGAGTGAGGGGATCACAGGCTGTAATGTGTGTAGACTCGGGCGTTGGCAGCGTTAGGATGAAGTTGTGGCCCAATTTCATGTGGGCGGTGTGCAGTGGGACACGTTGGAATGACCAAACCAGCAATAATGAGTTGTTTGACATAGAGTACTTCCACAACGTGTAAAAGTTGACAGATTACTATTTTCCTTGTCAGTTTGATCGGTTTCTTTTTTTAACACAACAAAAATGCCAAATGAAATAACAACTACAATGAAAATGGAGGTGAATTTATTTCTTTATTGAATGCACTTTTCATTAAACGGGAAAGTCCGTCTCATACAAATGTGGAAGCATAATTTCCTCTTCACATTTTTCTCAGTCAATCTCAAAATACTGCTCATGACAGTCCATTAAATTTAAGTGCAGGGAGTTGGCTACCTGTGGTGGGTGCAGAGACAAAAGTGCCCAGTCCTCTGTGGAGGGAGAGGACAGTGATGGAAATGTTTTAGATGGAGAGTTGTTAGGAAATTAAGAGTGTACAGCTTTCTCAGATGGTCCCTGCGGTCCTTAATTGGGGTCGGAAGAACCTGTATGATATTTCTCTCCAGCAGCAGAGCTCTATCAGTGCTCTAAGAGCAGAGAGGGGAGATAAAATTAGATGCCAGAGTTAAATCTTATTAGCTCCTGTCCCACTGGCAATCACCTTTTGCACTGTCTTGTGTGTGTGTGTGTGTAAAAATGCAACAGGTTATTAATGAGATGTTATATTTGAAATGAAGACTCTTGCAGGTACGTGTGTTATTGCATTTATAGCCCAAGTGCTCCTTTGCCACTTTTTAACGCACTGTTAACTTAATAGAAACCGCTTCAGATTCAGCTGTCAACTCATTGTCAAGGACATTACCCCTGTGTATACCTCCTAAACTGACCTTAAAACTCTCCCCTCACTGTGCTAGAAACCTCAAGTGTTTTTAAAACCGAAATCAGGTGACAAGACTAAAAATTTCAGCCTCATCATTTAATTCAGTGGCTCTCGTATTTTGAGACTCACAGCTGTAGTATCAGTGCTCATGCTTATTCATCAGTGCATATTAATTCTGTCCAACCCAGGATTTTATGCAGCGTGCTTTCATGTCTACTTATATAATGGCGTTTCTTTCAGGCAACCAGTGAAGACTCCGAGGAAGTGGCTGCATCCGGCCAAGAAATAGTCCGGCACATAACCCCCCCTGTAAAACCATGTGTTGTTTTTACACTTTGGTTTTACGGATAAACAATCGAGATATAACGTGTTAAACAGTGAGCTTTAGAGGTGCTGGTAGGCGGATTTGTTACCTTTTGAACAGAGCCAGGCTAGCTGTTTCCCCGTTCTCATTCTTTGTGCTAAGCTAAGCTAACTGGGTGCTGGCTGTAGCTTCATATTTACTATACAGTGTATACTGTACAATGTCAACAATGGGTAATAATTAAATCAGTACACTGTATGAAAAAACATTTGGCCAGTTATCAACGGGAATACGTAAAAAAACATAGGAAAGTTAAAAACAAAATGAACCCTGGAGTGCAAAATGCCTCCCCAATATTCCCAGTTTTAAAGAGTAGATTTTTTCATTATGTTGGTCAGTTTTACTGAACTGTTTTAATACAGATTCAAAGCTCAGGTTAGATTTAGTATTCCCTCATGGTGTCAAAAGCAATCATACAGTTTGCACTCCCAGGGATAGAACTGCCTCCCTCGTGATTAAAAACTTGCTTCCTCCCTGTCCCTCTCCAATTTCCTCCATCTCGGTTTAGCGTTCTCTCCTTTTTACACGCACACATGCACAGAGTGATGGATGCAGTTGAATTCCTCCACTAATGAGAATGAGCTCATCAAGGCATCTGCATAAGAGTTGACGACATGTTTGGAGAGATTATCTCTGAACTGTTAATAAAACTCTAATGGGGCAACCTTTGATTTCCAGCAGACTGATCATGAAAAGTTTCTGTCTCTAACATATACCAGACAAGTGTGATTTAGAGATTCCTCATGTTGGAAGTCTTGTGACACTGATCACACAGCAGACTGTTGGGCCAGTTCTTTTTCATTGTACACTTATTGATGATGTATTGTCTTTGAAAGTCCATTATTTTAGGTTGAAAGGTTTAATGCATCAACTCCCTTTTTGAAGACCACGTGAGTTAGATTATCTGTCATTCTCTGAACAGGTTACGCCTGAAGACTTTGCTACTGAAGGACATTGTGTTAGATTAGTGCAGTGGTTTTCAAAGTGCGCAGAGGCACTGCAGTGGCCTGGGAGGTGATTACAGAAAAATAGAGTTTTAAATATTAATGAAAATAAAATGTTACTTAGAGTAATTAACACTGTTGCAGCACCACCTCTGCCATCACAATTAAATAAAGTAATACACAAAGAAAGGCAAGCGGTTGCACAAACATGGATACTGCATTTTTGACTGGGTGAAACTGAATCAGGTGCTGTGGATGAATCATATCTTGCACTTGACTTTTTCTGTTACTAGTGAATGCTGTTGCCTGTTGTACATCAAATCCTTCAGCAGCTGACTTTCCAGATTCAAGAAGCACTGGAGGAAAAGCCTGTATCCCAGGTTTCTTCTTTTTCAGAGGAAACATGCTGAATTTCAGTTGGAAAGACCAGACAAATTATTTGAAAGTTACAGTTAAAGCCTAACTACCCTTTTACAAAGTCACCTGTCCCATTGGACCTCCACCAAATTGCATATGATAGCTGAGGAATTGATTCTTTCTTGTGGGATGGATATGGTGTCAACTGCACTGAATGAAGCAAGTAATGGATGGCTGTTTGACGGCGCTGTGCAATGTCATGTAAATGATATTTCAAAGGAATTAAGTCCTCGGCTCATAGAAACGATTCAAGTGTAGAAGTGAATTAAGCCCTGATCAAGGCTGTGAAGACATTTTTAGCTGTTTTTTTGATGTGTTGAAGCTAAGTTGTTGAACGTGACCTACCAGACTTGTTCCTTAGAGACGCTGCAAGAGATTGAGGCGAGTAAACTTGATTTTTATTTTGAATTGTTGGAGTCTTCCCATTGATCACAGGAGCACATCTTTGCTCTGAGAGGTTATTTTCAAAAATACTCAGACTGAGGTCAGAACGACTCGGTCAGAAAGCCTTTCACTGCAGCACCTGCTGATTGCACTTCTGCTCAGGATGGACCAATTCTTTGAGATGACATCTGTCTCCACCCTAGGCCAAAGGGTCAGGGTCTCACTCAGTCAGTCAGTTCTGGTCTGGTGCGGGAGTGAGAGCGTTCAATCATTGGCCAGAGGGTCATAGCCATTCTTTCCTTCTACCACGTCAATATGTTTTTTTCTTTTGTCAAAGACTGATATGAAGACAAAACCATTTGAGACTGAATAGCAAAAGGGGAAATATCCATAAGCATGACCAAATATCCATGACTTCGCTAATCAGGTCACTGGCCACGTGGTCTTCCAATAACAGTGGGGAAACAGTAGAGCACCGAGTGATTAGGTGTCTGCTTCTCAAATGTATTTACTTTTCTATAACTGATTATAATGGTCTGTATGAAATCTGCACAACCGGGGCTGTGGTGTTGTAAAACCTACATAACTGTGTATGTGTGCTGTTTTGTGCTTATCTGTCTTTACCCTTGCAGCACCATAAAGTGTTAGTCATCTGAGGACAGCTCTCATCGACCTGTGAGCTAACAGCCCTGCAGCAGTTCTGCCATGACACTGTTAACTTTTTTACATGCTCTTACACTCCATAAAGCTGAGGTGTGCAGCAGTGGACGAGTTGCTATTGCAGAGACCCAAGGTGGATAGAGCATACGATAAGATAATATTTTTTTTATTAGTAATTAGAAATAAGCAAACCCCAGATTTCTCCCAGTTTTGGATATATTTGTACCATTTGTGTCTTGTTTTTATGTATATTTTGTTGTATACTGTGATTTGTATTACAAGCAGCAAGAATCACTGTTTTTATTTGATTACATCAGTGTATTTAGTATTTATCTTAGTCTTGGTACAACATTGACATTTACGGTGTACCTACAAGTTAATAAATAGTAAAAATGTCAGCATTGCATCACATCACAGCATGTCTGTCAACATGCACCAGTGTTGCTAACAAGTAAACATGTTTCCCTGAAATTACGCAGGTACCCTTTCACAACAGTTAAGAAGAAGCATAAGCTGTTTCATGAAATATGGCTGATAATGTAGCAGCACTGCAAAGATGTGTGTCCCTCACCCCCACCTCACAACACACACACACACACACACACACACACACACACACACACACACACACACACACACACACACACACTCCATCTTAACACCACCACCATTCAGTTAGCTCTTTTCCACTACAGGAACTTCACGACCTGTAACCTGGAGCTTCCCATAACCTGAACTTGTGAGAACCTGTAAGGTCTAGGTTCTAGGTTCTGCCTGTTTTTCCCTCTGTGTTTTACAAACCAGAGCGTTTCATCACTGTCATTGAAAAGGTGACACTGTACGGCGACACCGGGACAGACATCGTCATTTTTATGAAGTGTTTGGTAGGCAAGTGCAGTTCAATTGTGGGACTGACAACAATGGGGGGAACAATGTCACAATATAGATTACGTCAGTAATGTTAAATCAATAGAAAAGCCCCACAGCGCAGTAGGAGGTTGACAGATGGAGAAAAAGAGATGTCGCGAGAGTGGCGAAGCAACAGATCAATCATTTCTGATCTTTTCTTCAAGCTAAAGCGATTTAGCATCTGGTCGTGCTGCTCTGCTACTTATTGGGGAAAAATAGCTCACTATTGAAAATGTTACATGATTTCAAAAATACTAACACTACCCGCATGTTAACGGGAAACGTAATTAACTTATTAACATACTCCTCAGCACTGTGCACACAATCCAAAGTTTACATGGACAAATGCATAACAAGGCAGCGAAACTCATTGATTTTCTTCCATCTTCTCACATTTTTTCTTAATGTGAGACAAGAGCAAAGTCAGGTGCAAGCAGAGGAGAGAGAAGTGGAACTTAAAGGTTTTGCTTGAAGAGAGAGGTCCTCTACAGTCTTGACCGGAGGGGGAATGTTATTTCATTGGGGATCCACAGTGGTTCAGAAATTGGGACCAGGTGACTGATAGCAAGGTTGCAGAAGTGGGAAAGCTAATCATCTGCAAACAGCAGAGCACGTAGCACAAGGTAATCTGATGTAAGCAGAATAATTTTATTTGCTTTGCAGATGAAATAAGAGTTCAGACTAAAGGAGATATAATATTGGCAAACGAAGGAGGGATTAACTAGTCCAAGAAATCATTGTACAGAAGCATATAAAAGATGTATTTAAAGATGTGGAATGTCTATTTTATTGTCTGGTGATAGAGACATGATAATCACATGATCCCCAGAAGAGAAAGTCATGGCTTTTGTGCACAGTAACCCTCAGTCAGGTACGAAACATTGAACCCCCCCCCCCCGCGCGGTCATTGGGGTTTCCACAGCTGTCCTCTCTACTCAAATGCCCCATATTTCACCATCCTATTTAATCCACTTCTTTTTGTCAACGCCACTAAATGTACTAATCTAACTTCTTGAGAACAATCAAGGTAAATGTTGGACTGTGCTAAGAATCATAATCTGTATTTAATGTATAAACGGAGTAGAGGAATGTGTCTGGCAGCTAGTTGAAAATGGACTGTGTTGATAAATAAGGTAGCTTGTGTTTTCTTTATAAGGCTTTATAAAGTTAATAGTTTATTACTACATGAAATAGTTGTATTTGGACACAATTTCTGCATTCTAGCCACCACTTCACCTACATCTGTGTACATCTCTACAGTGTAAATAATACCAAAACTGTCGATTTTAGCTTACATTCTTTTATCAAGTTCATATACAACATAGATGCCAAATAAAACTAAAGGTTAATGAGTAAGGAGAGACATAATGACTGCTGTAGGACAAATAATGAAGGGGGGGCATGACGAGAGAACATGTAATGACTAAGTGTAGTTTGGCAGAATGGCAGACCAGCTGTGCAAACTCATTTTCAGGTGCGTGGGGGCAGCTCGATCAGCTCTGCCCTGCTTTAAAAGAAACTGTTGGTTATGTCCAGCTGCCGCTGTGGCGTTCTGTGGCCCTGTTCTACCCATTCAGCACACTGAGTAATTAGACTCCAGCCCCATTATATAAACAAGTTGCTGAACTATTTCAGGAGGCTATATCACTTGTGCATGCTCATTTTCTCAATTTATCTCAACCCGCTGATGCACAAACAAAATATGGTAATGCCCTACATCCTGATGCCCTTAAATCAAATGCAGGTAAATGTCAAAACTGAAAGGAAATGTGTCATGATTGATGTGTCCATGGTTTTAACTGCAATAATGGCTTCCTGTCAAGTGGAATTACCAAAATCCACAGGCTTTGTTCTTGACATTCATGGCTCCATATGGAAAACAGTTTCATATCATTTCATTGCAGCCCCCAAATTTGTCTCCAGACATTGTTTGGCTCTTTGTAAAACATAATTGTGTCAACAGTCACAGGAGATGAGACACCAGACCTTTTTGATAAGTGCTTTCCCACAAGGTAAATTTGGCAGGCGGGAAGGGAGCAAACATGCAAACAAACCAGCAGACAGTAATTTTCCACTGTCTGTTACCGTGCATTTTAATGAGGTTGATGGATTAATACCTCACTTCAGTAATAGGCCACTCAGAGAGCACCGGTTAAGCCTGTTGTGCTCTATCAACGCCCAGCTTATCGCATCAGTAACGGTCACTCACAAGTCCTGAACGTCTGTTTCCACATAATTTTTCCATCTAAATGTCTTTGTCGTAAATGGGCCTTTTTTCCAGTGGAAAGCAGTTAAACCCCACAGAAACAATGTTGTCCTGAGATTAAATGGTCGAAAATATAAGCTCTTAAGTGTTGTTGCTGATTGCCAGATGATTGAGCTGCAGGGTAGACATTTAGCAGGAGTAGAATGGACTTCATTTTGTTGAGCGAGGTGAGCATGTGTGTTTGTGCATATGTTTGAAACAGTTAAGCTGTTTTTAATGTAAGGTGACCTTTGTCCCTGTATATGTATATGTTTGCATTTATGCAAATGCACAAGGTCTTTTTTTGTCTGAAGACTAGCAGTAGCAGAGAGAGAAAGGGATTTTCCAGTTGACAAAAAGTAAAAGTGGCACTGTTTAAGGAAAACCCAGCATGTGTTGTGGCTGCATTACAATTTGTTAATGCTACTGCAGTTGGACATATTGTTGTTTGTGTATTCTACACTGAATTGCATAATGCAGTTTCATACAGAATTAGTTTAGAAAGAAGTTGTTTCTCTTTGATTCTAATTTTCTGACAGCAAAACCTGATGTTTATCTCTATCTTTTTTTAATTCTCTCAAACTGCTTTGTTGTCGACCTGGAAATAACTGACATTATGCTGTCTATGGGATATCATGTCTAATAGATGAAAATGGGCCCCGAAATGCAAGATGCACCACCAAGCTGTTTTTGCTTTAAACTGTGATAAGTTATCGTTGAAAACATTGGCTGAATGGATGAATCGACCATCAAGGCTTTGTCTTTAAGTATATCTTTTCATTGGTTTTAGCGATAATTTGAGTTCCTTAATAAATCCTGCCACTCTCGACCCATGTTTTTGATCAGTGTCCCTCCTCCCAGGCTCTTATCTGGGCTAACACAGTGGACCCACTACCTGCTGTTATTCTTCTCTTCTCCAGAGAAAGTACCGCTCAGCTAATGCTTTTGGATGTCAGCGTTTTATCCCCTTTTATGTCCTGCATTTTCTCTGTGGTCTTGTTCTTTAGTGGTTTTATACACACACACACACACACACACACACACACACACACACACACACACACACATCCAAGTACAAGTGTACACACACAGAGACTTGTGGTGGTGGTTCCACCTCTGTGCTGAATATCACTGTAAAGTGTCTTCCCTCTTGGCTATTGCCTCCCTATTGTCCACTGGCTTTGTGTGCAGGGGCTTTTTTTGTCAGGCTGGCTGGAATCGGCCTGTTTACCGTGATTAAATGAGAGTAGAGGAGGTTGCGGGACTGAACCGTAACTCTTTTAGAGTGGAGGAAAGTTGCTGTATACACTGCAGTAGCTTAGCTCAAGCTTTGCTGGGACACAAAGCAAATGTTCCTTTGGATTCATGTTTTCATATCAGACAGCCACATGTGTACCGTGTTCCCTTAGTCTAGATTAGGGTAGCGACTAGTATTTTTTATTTTTTTTTCCAAGCAAGCAGATCCTCACATTTGAGGGGCTGTAACCAGCAACTGCTGGTCTTTGACATGATAAATAATTTAAATTATTATTGGGTTATCAAATTATATTCTCTGTCAATCAATTAATTTGCTAATTGTTTAAGTACTCGTGTAGATTCACACAACATATTCTTTAAGTAAAGTGTGTCACTGCTCAATATTAATGACCTTGATTACAGAGTGTAAATAACTGGACTGGGCACAGAGGTTTATGGGTTATGTATCGGGTTTTCCACAGGAGAATATGTCAGTCGATGTGTTGGTACCAGGAGTTGGAGAGGGTTATTGGGAATGAAAATGGAAATTGGGTTCTCTAATTGTGAGCACACCTTTTACTGGTTAGTGCAGCCCATTAACCTCACTTGGCACCGCAAAATGCTGAAAATAATGATTTGCAGCCGCGAGGATTGGGAGGGATTTGTTGAACTCATATCACTGGAATAGAAGTTTGCTATAGAGAAAAGGGCAATCCAAAAATCAAGGGTTTTTACACAGGGCTTGCTGTAACTTGAGTCAAATAACTTGATGCTGCTTTAGTTGATGCAGAGATAGGACACTGCGGTTAACACTGCCTTGGTCTCAGTAAAATAAATTCATAAATAATGGATTTACTGTATGTAGGTATTTATTTATTTATTAAATGTTTCGATCCAGGCAGTTATACATATAAGGGCCAACTTCACTGTGTAACCAGTGTGAAGGTCAGATGTCTATATGCACATTTCTGTCAGGTAGCCTGGATTTGATGGGTCTTCATTTTTAGTGCAACATAATCAGAGTATCTGAACTGCATATAGCTATTTAACAAGAAGTACATTTCTTAAATTAATTTCACTATACATTATTTTGTTATGCAGTTGTGTATTGTCCACTGTTGTGTACTGACTGCTATTCTTAACCATTCTCTAGTTTTTTGACATAGTGGTTTAGTGGTAGAGAAAAGTACAACTACCATGACCAGAGTAATTTCATTCTTTATTGAAGCTATTATCACATGTAGAGGTATTATCAGATTACAGAGAGAGAGAGATGTATGGCTTTATGTGATAACTGATCATATCTCCTTGTCTTTTTAGGTATTTGGTGATTATTATCACTTCCGGCATCGTACAGTGGTGAAGAGATCGCTGTCAGATCACAGGGGTACCCAAGTCCGTCTACAAAAAGATCCCAAGGTAAGAAGTTTATTTCAGGAGCTACAATTGATGGACTGTGTTCATGGATGTGAATGAGGTTTATTGATGTTTTGGAGTGTGCTGTGTGGGGAGAAAGTGTGTGAGGTGTGGGTACAGTTGTATTTGCAGTGCGATCCATGAGTGATGGTGTAGCTATGGATAACATGGTCAGAGCTCTTTTCTTGCCTTTTGAGAGGAAATGCAACTGAATCAGGTTTTTAGTCAGCATTTGACCCTGTAAAACTTAGTTCATCCTCTCTCTGCACTCAGAATGAGTTGTTTAAAGCTTGTAAATACTCCTTTACATTTAGTTTAAGTTTTTAAAAAAAAATTGGATGTTTTTTATATCACTTGCTGTGGTTCCAGTGTAATCATGTGATTATTATTTAGCCATATTTTAGCGAAAATATTACATATACATTGTGTTTGGAACATGCTGAACATTTCGGTGGATATTGGAGACGGGAATTATGCTGGTTTTAGAAATATCTAAATGCTTGTAACATTATTTCCACAATGCAAGGTTTGTCACATTATTGTGACAAATGCAAAAAATGTGACAACCTATAGTATATAGTTGATAGGGCTTTATGCTTTCTGCATAAATTACTTAAACCAATTACCTTAACATCATCCTCTTAACTTGTGATATTAATGTTCAGTATTTTAGCTGTTTATTCACCCATTGCTGTTTAGAATTGTATTTTTGAAAATTATATGGGATTGATTCATCATTTAAAATCTTAGAAAGCTAATGTTTGGCGATTTGTGGTTAATTGTTCAGTCAGTCTACTAAATGACCATGTTATTGTATGTAGTACAGGGTGAGAGGCACAGTAGAAACAAAGAGGAATACAGTAAGCTAACAGCCACAGGGCAAAGAACCAAACCCTCAGCCCTCATTCGTCACCTTTTGTAAATGGCTGTCTCAGACGAGCTACAGTGTTCACACTGCCTGTTTTCCTTTCACCTGAGTGCTCGAAGGTGAGCTGTGGATGCTCCATAGATACATACACTCCTCTGTGTCTCTGTGAAACTAGTTCCGCCTCCTTGACTGATCTAATTTGGAATTTCACATTTCTGTATTTTCATTGCTGTTTGAAGTTAGTTTGAAAATGAGTCTGTGTCCTAGCCCATCGGGAAGGACAAAGGGAAGAGTGTGAAATTAACATTCATAGCTGTGGGAATACAAGGGAGCGTGCGGCTCAGAAAGAGGATGTATGAGTACTTTTTAAAGAATCAGATAAGCCCCCCAACTTCTGAAAATACTTTCATAAAAGCTGACTGACTGAATATAACAATATAAAAACCTTAACAACAAGTAGGGTAGTTTGAAAAGCCTTATGACCTTTTATTTTTGAGTCTACCTAATTAACATTTTAAAATTGCTAAATATCTCACAGCATCAAAGTAAATGCAGCTGAAGTGAGATGAGCAAAGTAAGAATCAGAAATATAAAAATACAGCATGTAAAGCTTTTTTTAAAAAGAAAATACTATTTTAATCTGCCAATTATTTTTTTGATTAATCGTTTGATTGTTTGGCCTATAACATCAGAAAGTAGTTTCAAAATGCCCATCACGATTTTCTAGAATTGATCTTTTACTTAAAAAATGACTAATAAATTATCAATTTTGAAATGGTTTTAAAACTTTAAAAGGATTGCATTTATACAGCTTTACAATTTGCCTCCCATTCACACACATACATATAGCAGCAAGCTACCATGCAAGGTGGTGACCATCAGGAGCAATTTGGGGTTCAATGTCTTGTGGACAGGAGGAGCCGAGGATCGAACCGCCACAGCTTTACTTCCCATAATATTTTGTGTAATGTCCCTTATTTTTTTCTATAATATCCGTGGACAGCGGAGTGTCTATTGTTGTTATGACTGAATTCAGTCATCCTCTCTTCATCCACAGTAAACCCTAAAGTTTACATGTCAGTTTCAGTTGACAGCAGCACTTCAGAGCAGCTATGTACCTGTTAAATGTCACTGAAACGAAGACAAAGCAGTCACTTTGGGGAAAAAAACAACTGCTGACTGCTTTTTATTTGTTTGTGCTCCTCCATGATTCACTGGCTGACAATGCTGTGCATCAGGCGAACGTTTAAGTGTTTTAACAGATGCAGTAGGGCGCTTTTGACAGCTGGCCTACCCAGAGCACAATGGGTTATGAACAATGAATCTGAAACGGCTTGGGCTTTGTATAGCTAATAGTGATCAGTTGACTCTAATACTGATCCAGCAGACTGAATTCAGAACAGGGAGGAAACAAAGAGCCAGTCTTGTGTTATATTTTCTCCTTCTCCTGATGATGGAACCTACCAGCACTTGGTGAAAATGTTTTCCCCATTTCTCTGCCTTCTCATAAGACTGTCTCTTCTTCTTTCTTTCTTTCTTTCTCTGTAATCTAAATTGTGTCCAGTCATTTCAGTAAATAGAGAATTTCAGGACAATTATAGTGATTTAGATAAATCTCGATATAAATCTAGTGCTACTGCAGAAGCATTATATACGTCAAAACTAAAACAAAAAGTTAATGAAACAAAAAGTTAATGAAACCTGCCTTAATGTATGATTAATGGCCATGATATCATGCTGTGCAGCTACACAGTACCGGTGGA
Source organism: Siniperca chuatsi (assembly GCF_020085105.1). Taxonomy (NCBI): domain Eukaryota; kingdom Metazoa; phylum Chordata; class Actinopteri; order Centrarchiformes; family Sinipercidae; genus Siniperca; species Siniperca chuatsi. Next base: position 18,753,256 of record NC_058042.1, read on the forward strand.
CACTGTGAATAGAGGAACTTCTTCTTTTTTTTTTTTTTTGCATCCATGTTAGGAATGGTCCACCTCCCTCTTTGGGATTTCCTTAACACTGCAGCTCCATTTCCTGTTGTTGAATTCTTTTTTTCCCACAGCACCTCAGAGAAAGTGGAAACCATTCAAGCGGGGTCAGGTCAGCTTGTCAGTACCTACAGGAATTTACAATATTTAGTTTAATATATTTGTTTATTTAATCAAGGGAGCTTTGCAAATACTGTAATAGCGTGCAGTTTTTACAGAATCCCTTGGTTTTTGTGCATGGACTCTCTTGCATCTCAACATCGATACATTTCTGTAACTGTGCTGCAATTAACTCTCTAATCAAATTTTATTCACATTTGCATCAGCTGCACAGTTTTTCTGAAAGGGGAAAACATTGCAAAAATATTCCTAATAGGAGGAACTTTAAATCCTAGAGAGACGCAGCTTTTTAAAGTGGTCGAGATGAAGCCTGAACAAAAGGCTCAGTGAACTCCCTTTGAAGAGTGTCTAATTACTGACAAAAGCTCCTGGACCTCTGCCAGATCTCATAGACTGGCTAACAGAACCCTGTTAATAGGGTCTATTGAAGATTTAAAGCTTGGATCTATCTACTACCTCCACGCCTTCTACTGTCTTCTGTTTTTATTCTGCTGTTGCTTTGTTGTTTTTGTTGTTGTTGTTGTTGTGGGCACTTGGCTTTGCTTCAGTGTTTTTGTTTGGTTAGTTGAAAAGAAGAGAAAAAATAGCACAGACATGGCAAAGCAATGCGTGGCTCAGAAACGTCGAACTTAACCATTTAAGTATCATTAATTTGACTGTGGTCGAGGCTATTATTGCCACTTTGATTACTATGGCAAGACTAGTAGCAGCTGTAACATAAAAAAGCTTTAGCATAAATAAAAGTGACATACTGTTCTGTACTATAATTGGTATTATGTTCCTTTATGGTAATGATGCTCTATTTGAGGTTTCCATTTGGCCTCAGGAAGGATGCTATGTTTGTATAATGAAGAAGGACGAAGCAAGTGGGTCGGCAAAATGAGTCAGGTGGGGAGTCTGTTTGTTGGACTCTCCACCTAAACATGAACTGAGCAGTCTGTTTGTGAACATTAGTTCTGCATTGGATCGGTCTGGACACAGGAGATAGACACCATTTTCCATTTCCAAAGCTCATTTATAATGAAAATGCTGTTTGTCAACTTCTGCGTTCTGTCACAAACTATTAGAGAATTTTCAAAAGGCTCGTAAAAATTGCAGAATAGAAAATGGAAATGTTGTTACACTCCTGCCAAAAGTAGGAAATCTGTTGATATGAATTATGAGTTTGGTGCCGAAAAGTATGACTTCTATTGTTTCTTGTTCCTGTTTACTCGGAATATTGAGAGGGAAGAGAGCATTTTGATGGAAATGAGGACTTTGATCTAATGTTCAGTTTAATATTTAAATAACCAATGTTCATTTTACAGAATAGTCATTGCACTGGCACACTATATTAAATATGATTGGTAAGTAATGTAAAGGTGAGATATACTCCTGTAACTCTATACAAAACTTACAATTGATCAGTGTGCTTAATGATTCATTTCAAGTAGTTTTTGCACTGGAACAATGTATTTCTTATAAATGGGTTAGGGGCATGTCTGTAACATTTCCTACACAGCTCAAATGTGACTAGAAGCAGTCATGTTGTCAGGAAAGGCATGAACAAGATTACAGAGTTCTTAACATATGATGGTTGTGGGTATAGTGTGCAAAATAATACCAAGGGAATTAAAAGTGACACCATGCTCCACAGTGATAATGAGATTGTTTACTGCGCCATGAAGCATTGCATCAAATCTGTTCCTTAAACTGTCTGTTGCCTTGTACATTACACATAAGTTCCTGTGTTGCCCCAGAACAATTATTGTGCAAACATTGCGTCTTTACTTCAGTATCCTGTCAAGATTGAACAGAGTCGGCATGTAAATTTTCCACAACAGAGACCTACCCTACGTATGTGTGAAAACAAGACAGGTTTCATACAGGATTTCATGTGTGCTTGAAAAGCAGATAAGGAAATAGAAGAGGGGAAATCACACACAACCGCCTTATGATGCAAGAGAAAAATAGCGTGTTTCTATCGGACTGAAAATCGCATGGACTTGTGTAATGATGTTGAATTTGGTCCTTGCATACAACTGAGTCTTTGTCACTCAGACAGTAGAGATCCTTTTCGGTCAATACTGCCATTTTTAAAAAAACAGAAAGCCAATATTAAAGCCTGACTGAGAGAAGCATGTCAACAACTGCCTTTTTGTCAATAAAAACCCACCCTGTGTAAAACTAATTTAGATGTAGTAATAATGTCACGTAGGAATAGGTTTGTGACACTCTAGGGATGTGAATCTCTTTTATAAACACGTGATATGGATAATATCAATAAAACACAGAGGCAGTAGGTAGGATACATGCATTTATTTTTTGAATGCGGTAGATAAGATTCCATTTCTTCTTCTTCCAAAAGTCCACATGCCGGCAACGGCAGCACAACGGAAAGGTTTATAGTGCCACTTTCCTTTTCCTTTTTTTAGACCTATTCTTAATTTATATTCTGAGCATATATAGTAAGGAGACTGTAAAATTTCTAATGGTGTGGAAATGGTTGGCTACTTTGTGTGTTTATCGACCTTTTTTGATGATCTTTGGAGTACAAATACAGACAGATTACTAGTTATTTCCTCTCACTAAAGCATATTGGCGGCCAGTTGGATGAAGTCTTTGCAACTTTTAATTGAAAACATTTGGCGACATATCCCGTCTGTTTGTCAGCTGTAGTTCTTTGACTTTGTGTCAAGGCCCATAATTCTATCACTCCCTAAGTGCACATGTTCAGTGTGAAAAAGTGGTCACCCAGTTTTGTGCGCAAACTGCCACAGCTGTACCTCACAGGGCTGACCTCATCTTTTCCCGGTAAAGAATCGGATGAATCCTGGTGGAAACGTTTCCTCCACTTAGACTGATTGAGCTTCACACCAATTTACTGGAGCAACACTAACACAAACCCACACACAAACCTCTCTGCTCCTTGAAGTGAAATTATTCCATTATGGTGTTATATCATGGTAGTGTTGTACTGGCATCGCTTTAGTGTAGCAGATAATGTGACCTTCATTAGTTCTTTCCTCTTTCTCTCTCTCACTGAGAGAGAGAGAGAGTGAGAGAGAGTGAGAGAGAGTGAGAGAGAGTGAGAGAGAGTGAGAGAGAGTGAGAGAGACTCTGACTGTGATTTGGTTGTCCTTCACATCAGGTGCTCTGTCCTTGAGGCAGGCAGTTCTGTCTTCCTTCCCTGACTTGTTTTTTTTTTTTTCTGTTCTCGTCTACCCAGGCGTTTTGCTGTGCGGCGAGCGCAATTCTGCAGAGGGAGCGAGATGCAGGCTTATTTTCACTGTATGCATTCTGCTTCTGTCAACACTTTCTGCAGGAGCTCGCACATTATGAAAGCCTGCTGCAGAGTGGGTTACTGCTGTGTTAGACTTGTACTGAATTTGTACTTCTGTGTGTATATTCTTAGTGTGTACCCATAAGCATAATACAGATCCTGGTGCATCCCAATTTACACCAATCCAGAAATTTTAATTAGCCTCGGAACACTCTCGAGTTCATCAGCGAGTCTCATTAGTGAGGAGTCCACGATACCCCTGTGCCTCTAATCTCTAATCTCACTCTGTCTGCTGTCATCCCACTGAGAATTTGGATCTCTGTTAATTCATTTGACGTGGTGACCCTCATGTCCAGCACATAATTGTGTCTTGCTCTGTTTTTATTTTTATTTTATTTTTTTGACAGTGAGTAGTACCCTTTGCAGCTGGAGTATTTTTCCTCCTGAGCATCAGGAAAAAAGCCTCCGCTTTTTGTTTGCATTGCTAATCTCTACATGTGCATTTCTGTGTTTTGTGCACTTTTGTTTAGGTGACTTGGGCAGAGCAACAGGTGTCCAAACGGAGGAAAAAGAGGGATGTCTACGTAGAACCTTTTGATCCCAAGTTCAGAGACCAGTGGTACTTGGTGAGTAAGAACAGAAACTTTGCAGGACAAAAAGGCTGTGTGTGTATTTTGTGTGTGTCTGCGGGACATAATTCAGCGTTGCACACTGGTTGAGCTTTTTATCCACCCAAAGTCAATACATGTAATTAAATTTGAAGCTGTGATGTTTCCCCCGAGTCGACGAGCCTGTATGAATCCAATATACAGTCTTTGTTTGAAATGCTGTTGTGTCTTGTTTGCAGAACAAGAAGCATGTCTGACTTCACCTAAAAGATTCAGCTTGAACAATAGCATATGTACATACACAGAGTGCCGTTTAATTATGAATTGCATGCTTTTTTAAAATTGATGGTTTACTTTAGTCCATAGACAGCAAAGCAACATAGAGAGAGACAGGTGATTCACCTTGAAGCACTCTTGTTTTCAGTTGATTGATTTTTGCGTTTGACTTGAAGAATGTCACCGATACATTGGCCTGTTAAAAGCAGCACTAACAACCCCTGAGATTTTCTGTTCAGCTCCACTCTTCCTTCAATTACTGCGAGGATGCTTCAGGCAGAAGAAGATTCATGGTGATGCAAAACAGACTTGCATCACCAGTTGTTCAAAATGTCTGTGCTTTAACAAAGGCAGGCTGAGTTCCCCAGTGTGGTGGAGTATGGCACCTTGAAAGGCAAATGAGAAGATAAAAACCTGCTGCCTGGTTGTATCAGTTTGACTAGATGTAACAGATTCTGCCATATTTTCACAACAGTTATTAGTATTTCACTGAAAGTAAAACCTGATACATGTGGATAAGGCAAAGTTTTGTACCAAATTTAATAGGATTTCTTCTGTCTTTTAGGGCTGCAACTTATCATTGTTTCCATTATCAATTAATCTGCCAGTTATTTTCTCAGTTAATCCTTTGAAATAAAAAATGTCAGAAAATAGTAAAAAAAAAAAAGTCCATCATTATCTCCCAGAGCCCAAAGATGTTTTTATATTCTTTTGTCCAACTAATAGTCCAAAACCCAAAGAGATAGATATCTCTTTGGGTTAAATGTTTGGAATGTTTGTTTGAAATGAAAATGACTGAAATGATGAATCTATTATCAAAATAGTTGCTGATTCATTTTCTTTCAATCAACTAATTGATTAATCCACTAATCGTTGCAGCTCTAGTATCTTTGTTGGCAAATTTTCCAATAATATCTGATAAAGAAATGACAAATTGATTTTATTGACTGGTAAAAATTATTACTAAAGCTACTGTGCTACTGTTTATGAATATGATGCATTCTGTGGCCCTTTTTTAAAGAGGTGCTGAACCTGTATGAGTGGATAATATAAAAATAAAGATTGATTTCTATTTCTAAGTCTGTAGGCACCCCATGAGATTATAAAGCTCATTAAACACCAAATGACATGAAAACTGGAGCAACACCTTGGCTGTTCTCAGATCCCTTTCACTACTGGGATCAGCTTTCAGCAGAATATAAATTTCACCATGTCAACATTGGCAAAAAAGGAGCATGTGGACATGTTAGTTGTTTACAAACCAAACAAACACCATTCAGCATGTTAGGTTAGCGTTAAGCTGATGCGAATTAGGTAATTTGTTTTAGAGGTATTATATCACAAACTGTGTTGGACAAGTGGAAATTTCAACGTGTTTGTGGGGCTGGTTGAAAAGTAAGAGGATTACCAAAGTCATCAGGATTCATCCTTTGGGTACCAGGAATGACTGCAACGAATTTAATGGCAATCTGAAACTGACCGCCTGACTAACCTGGCCCCACGTCATTAGCATGGCTTAAAAAGGCTTTTGATGGCCAGCATCTCTGAGTCTGATCTGAATGATGTTAATAGTTTGCTGAACAACATTGTGGAGAGAAAATGGAGAGAAAAAATGCATTCAAATGCTTAAAAAATGCAAATTTGCCTAGTTTACCTTGAATTAAAATAAACTCTGCATTAGGGCTTCGAATGGTGTTGGTTTTATTTGTAGTTCTGGTCATTTGACATTGATTTTACTAGCTTCTAGTTTGTCTCTGCATTTGAGTTGTTTGTCAATTTCAGGATGGAGCAGTTGATTGTGGACAGGTTCATATACTGTCTAAATATCTACACTTTTTTTTTTTTTTTTTCATATTTCTCCCATTATGGAAATACATTCTGTGTATTTTAGTAAGTAATTGTGATAATATATGTGCAAAGATGTAGCAAAGGTTGTCAGGTTGCAGGAATGTGCTGCCCCTCTCTCCCGGCAGTAAATAAGTTTGTGCCTCATTAAAACTGAACCTGGCTGGCCAGAGGAGAGTGTGGGTGGCGCTGTTGCCAGAATGTCCTTGGTGGACAGATGCTAATGGTCAGCATCTGGTGTGATGAATATTTAATATTTTTCTGATATTTATCTAAATAATGTGGCAGATTTTTTTTCACTGATAAATAATGAGCAAGCCTTAAAGCAGAGATCTCAAGCTGTACATATGGTCAAGATGTCAGTGTGCCGAAGGAATGCTGACACTAAGGTGGAAAGAAAAGGACTTACTTGATGAGGAATATTCAAAATGAAACCTTGCACATGCCTCTCTCATATTTATTATACACTAAGCGTGTCAGCAACAAAGGGCCTTTTTCAATCTGAATTGCACATCACAACTTTCAGATTTAATTGATTATCTTCTTGATGGTTTAAGTGTCAATAACATTACAAGGTTGAGGAACAAACCTCATCCTGTCTGATAGACTACACTTAAAAGGGTCTGAAATCTAAGAGGAAAATTTGATGAATGGCATATCAGACACATTATATTTAACTGACGGTACACTTTAAAAAGAGGAGCTTTGAACTAGATGAAAGCAAGACACGGCTTTTGACCAAAGGTCAAGTTGAATGTCAAAAACATATCAAAAAGCATACAGAATCGTTATTGTGTGCCATCATCCAGTTCACTGGTGCTTTGCTTGGTATTAATAATAAATGCAATAAACGCAAGCATGGCGCTGATGCTTTCAGAATAGAGATACTCTGTAACCTTGCACTACTGCCTTCCCATCATTGAGAAACTTTAGCTTTTCCTTAAGGAAGAGTGACTGAAATTCAATAAGCAGAACCTCTTTTTCCGGATGTTTCAGTAAAAAGCTCAGTCTTAATCTAAATATCTTAAATGATTGCCTTTCCAGATTTAGTTAAAAGCAGAGTCTCTTCAGCACTCAGATGGAATCTAATTATCTGAGAAACACCTAAAGTTGTTTGCTTTCTCCATCCTCAGTACAACAGCAACCACCGTGACTTGAATGCCAAAGCTGCATGGCAGTTAGGCTACACAGGTAAAGGGGTAGTGGTGTCCATCCTGGATGATGGAATAGAGAGGAACCACCCTGACCTGATGCAGAACTACGTGAGTATACCTCCAAAATGAGCTGAAACATTATCGTAGAAAAGGTTTCAGTCGTAGTCATCTGGACACTGTTCTGTTCTGTACTGTTAACAGTGTCCAGATGACTACGACTGAAACCTTTTCTACGATAGAACACTCCTGGACGAATGAGGGACTACACCGTCTGAAACATTATGTTTTGCAAGGAGAAGCTGTATTACTGTAACAGCAAACCAAATGAAGATAAGAACAGAATAAATAGAGATTTTAAATTAAAGACTGTCTTTTTCTGTGCTAAAACTGAGTGGTTGATGGATTTTAAGAATCATTTTTGTGCAGACAGATTTTTAAGGTTTTAAATTATGCAGATTTTTTAAAACTTGAATGTGCCAAACTCAGAAACTCTGAATGTGCCAAACTCAAACACTAACAGTTTATCTGTCTTTTCTCTCTTTTCTAAGGACCCGGATGCCAGCTACGATGTGAATGATGGCGACCCAGATCCTCAGCCTCGATACACGCAGCTTAATGACAACAGGTACAAATCTACACAGATAACAATTTTCCAATATTCTTTTTGTCTTTTCACTTGTTCATTAATTTAGCCCTTCACTGATAGCTGACAGCTAAAATGTAAACAGGCCTATGGCAGGTTTCTTATCCACTGTTGTGTCTAAGGACAAAACTAATTAAAGCCCATAGCCTAAGGGGTTTGTTTTGTCCAAGAGATTTTAATTTTACCCCATTAAATGCTTTTTTCTTTCCAAAAATGGGCCGTTACTTTGTAATATGAATCCTGCCCCCAACTCAAGAGTTTGTTGATTTGTTTTGGCCTCTTAAATCACACAGGCGCCACCAGGGCATTTCTATAGCCTAGGTAAGTAGAGTAAATCTACACTAGGATTAAGGTAGTGTGTGAACAAAACAGCTTCATTGCAGTGGCCTCTGCTGATGGCATTAGGAGTTGTTTACCACCACAGTGATGTCTTGCAGAGAATTGATTAAATTAAGTTCATCAGCATTAATGAAACAGAGCAAATCTCTTGGCTCTGGAGGGCCCTTGCTCATCTTCCTTCATTCCCACTGCTTGCCTCCCTTCTGACTTTAATTTCTGATTTGCTGTAATCTGCTGTTTGTGGGCCACTGGCTTGAGAGACGTTTTTATCTCAAGGCTCACCGTGATTACTGGTGATGGGCAGAGATTATAGTTGGAAGGATGGTTGGAAATCAAACATCCCCAACTGAGACACGGTCCTGGTGCGGGCACCATGAATATGGAGGCCAGAGGGATACAGTCAGAGCTATAGAACAGCCTGTAACTATGCTAAAGCTGTATCAACTTCTTAAAGGCTTTGTGGAACATATAAGACATGGAAGCTGATTGTAAGTGTGTAATTTTTATGAATAAAAGTTTTGATAAACATGGAAACAGTTCAAACAATATGCCATCACTTTCTAATTCAGCCCAATGGAGTTGTTTGTAAGATTCTGTGCCAGTGCCTGAAACTGTTTCCACCACCACCACCAACAAAACCCTAAATGGTGGAATTTCTTGTGGAAGAATGTGGGAGAACATCCCTCTGGTGCAGCTCCACAGATCCACAATCTATGCCAAGGCACACTCAGGCTCTTCTGGTGGCTTACAGTGGCCCAGAGCCCAGCTAAGACACTTACTATTGATGTTTCTTCATTTTGGCTACACATCTTTCCAACCCTTGCTCACCTCAGCCCTTATCTCTTGCCACCCAGCTCTCTATGCCTTCATAGGCATAGAGAGCATATATATGTGTGTGTGTGTCTGTTTCTCTTACATTACAGCGGGTTGGTGCAGATGCATGTGTAAACAACCTGTGGGCGGGCATGAAAATACGTAAGGGTTGTGTAAGACTGTAAGTGTGTGTTCCCTGCAGAAAACCCAACTCTGTTCACCTCCATAAAGCTGTCTTTATTTCCCCAGCATACGGGAAGCAGTGAGGATGGCTCAGTAGCAATGTGATCATTCACCCTCATGTTTATGTAAGATGGCATGTTAGATGTTTCTCTTTCCAGGGGTTTCCTCTGACTCCTATCAGGGTAGTTTCCAAATGTGCAGTTTCTAGATTAAACCTGGCTAAACTGGCATGGAGCCCTTTTAGACTGTCAGAATCACTCTATTCAACATGTGCAATAAACATGCAGAAAAAACAAGATAAACCTGTGTTACAAAACAAGGTGGCAGTGCAGACTGACTACACATGTAAATTCAGAAATACTTAATGCACAGCAATGGATGAATGGATGTATTTAACAGTACTGAAAACAGCAGGCTGATTAATTTTCACTAGACCCTACATTAATCTCTCTCTAGACATTTTCTTCATATTTCTCTCTTTACCATGCTCTATAAACATTGCCAGACCTTTTGTCCTGAAGGCCAGCTCATTAGTAAACTGGCAGAACCATTAACAGACTTAAGAATGAGCAGAGCAAAACAGTTGTTCAGATTTACCTTTGAGGTTCAGTGCAGCCCAGAGACTAATGAACAGCAAACGGTGTGATCCACGGCCTCGAGAGCCTCAGTGATTTATTTTTTTTTTTTTTTAAAGTAATTAAGCTAATGCAAGAGAGAGAAAAGCAAGTGAATGAAATAAGTTGTGTGCCAGATTCTGAATACGGGCGAGAAGTGGAACTTTGAAGATAAAAAAGATCAATGTTGGACAAGTACATATTTCTCAATATATCATTGCAATGTCAAACCTTATATGCAGAAATGCTTATGCTTTGATCAATGGAGTTTATGTACAACTTGGATGTCTTACTGAAATCCTTTTACTATGATTGTTAATGGAACATGTGATTGAGTTTCAAATTTTGATACCAAAAGCCATAATAATTTAGTATTTGTCCAGTGTTTTTGTTTTTCATATTTTTCTTTTTGGTTACATGTCCTTTTAGTCATCTTGTTGTTAAGTCACTAATTTGTATGTATCATAAAGTGCAGAAGCTAAATTTAGAACTTGTCAAGTATTATCTATCCCATGTGGCACCTTAGAGGATTGTTGTATGTTTATGCGGCACAAGAAAACCTGCAGCTTTATATAATAAGCCAAAAAGCTGCTTTGGTGCCATTTTCTTCCTTCTTTCTTGGCTGGTGCAGGTTTAGGTGAACACTTTTCCCATAATGTCTGCAGACACAGTTTGGATACATCTGTATGACAATGGCATGTCTCTTTAGCAAGAGGCAGTTTAGGCTTTGCACAGTGATAATGGTTCTGCCAGCTGTGGGTATGAATACTGATCATGTTGGCCTCGGGCCTGCAGCCAACTGTAGTTGCTTAACCTGAGTTAGTCTCTGTGCATCGGATCTGCCATGGGGCTCATTCTTGCTGTAATTGGAACAAGACTTTACTGAAATTGCTCTTTGTTCATTATAATCTCTTGTTATCACCATTATGGATGACGCGTGAAACCCGAGTTATTGCACAATGTATCAGATACAAAAAGTTTCTACAAGATTCTCCCATTTCTTTTTCCAAGAAGTGAGTGACAGGATTAGTGAAGGCATGAAAGTGTATTTAAATAAAAAGCAGGTGCTGTTCATAGTGTGTTTTTGAGATGAAAAGTGATGCTGTAAGCAGTAAAGGAATGTACCACTTAGTCTTTAAATGGACAGTTTGCATTATGTTTGGTAATGTGGTAGGCACCCACACTAATTGACTGTTGCTTCATTGGGTTTTGTTTTGGTTCGCTGGAAGCTCGACTAAATTAGACTGGTGGAGTATTCATTGTACTCTAGACATGAGTGTGTGAAGTTTTATTAATTAGAATGACAACGTGATGATGCATGTGTTAAATTAAAAGCTTTTTTTACAGTGATATTTATGTAAAAATAAATATTAGTTTGCTTAATCAATTATACTATAGAGCTCTTAATAACAAGCGTATGTGAAAGGGCTTTACAGAAAACTAGCCAAACTGCATCTCACAAAAACAAAATGCATTGCAGTGTCAAGAAAAAAACAAGCTAATGAAACTTAACAAGCTTTATGTCCAGCAAATTTGTTTCATTTTAAGATAACCATATGGCCATTGCATTGGATCAAAATCAAGTAAAACCCATTTACTGAAATCTTAAAAATCCTAAAACATCTCTTGCTGTGATTTCTGAGTACTTGACCTTGTCATACTTGAGTTGGTTTGGATAGTTGTTGAATAGTTGATGAAAAATGTTTAAGTTTACAGCATCAGAGTGGATAATAGTTTTTTTTTTTTTGTTTTTTTTTAAGAAGTGGGTGCAGTTGAGAGTTAAGACTTCTCTGTGATCTAGTAAGTGAAGTCTGAGAGTCTGCCAGTGTGTCAGAGAATCTATCAGGCACATATTACAGCACTGATAATTAATCTGTGTGACTTGTTAACAGCTGATTGAACAATGCTGTACTTGACAGTGACAGACAGCTCTTTGTTCCTGCAGACAATGTCTGGAAGTTGTTTCACTGGAGCACTTTATGTGATGATCTCTGACGCTGTGCTGTCACCTCTTTAGCCTCCTTTCTAAACCCTGGTCCTGGAGGGTTGAATCCAGGTTTGGTTTCATGTGACGTCAGTCTCATTAGGACTTCAGATCAACAGAAGTGTGTGCATACAGACAAATTGAGGACATTCAGTCTGCTTTGCCCTGATTGTCAGAGGACTGGTACTGTAGCTCCCTCAGGCATCTCCTTGTGACCGATCATCCTGTTGACAGATAGATAGATGAGTCAAGGCTTCTAATTAGCTATGGTATAATTCTGCAATTGGGGATTTGGGTGGTAAACTATTAAAATCTTTACCATGGGTGCCATTTGTAATATAAATTAACAGTAACCAGTTTAATGAAGCATTACAATGGCTTAGGGTTGTGTGTGTGTGTGTGTGTGTGTGTGTGTGTGTGTACCTGTGTACGTAATGTTACTGTGATGATATAAAGGTCAGAGCAGGTACAAGATTTTATTTTATACAGAGCACAAAAGTAATTATCATACATATACAGTGGTGTGAAAGTGTTTGCCCCCTTCCTGATTTCTTATTTTTTTTGCATGTTTGTCACAAATGTTTCAGATCAAACAAATTAAAATATTAGTCAATGATAACACAAGTAAACATAAAATGCAGTTTTTAAATGAAGGTTGTTATTATTAAGTGAAAACAATCCAAACCTACTTGGCCCTGTGTGAAATAGTGATTGCCCCCTAAACCTAATAACTGGTTGGGCCACCCTTAGCAGCAACAACTGCAATCAAGCGTTTGAGTCAATGAGTCTTTTACAGCGCTGTGGAGGAATTTTGGCACACTCATCTTTGCAGAGTTGTTGTAATTCAGCCACATTGGAGGGTTTTCAAACATGAACTGCCTTTTTAAGGTCATGCCACAGCATCTCAATAGGATTCAGGTCAGGACTTTGACTAGGCCACTCCAAAGTCTTCATTTTGTTCTTCAGCCATTCAGAGGTGGACTTGCTGGTGTGTTTTGGATCATTGTCCTGCTGCAGAACCAAAGTTCGCTTCAGCTTGAGGTCACGAACAGATGGCCAGACATTCTCCTTCAGGAGTTTTTGGTAGGCAGCAGAATTCATGGTTCCATTTATCACAGCAAGTCTTCCAGGTCCTGAAGCAGCAAAACAGCCCCAGACCATCACACTACCACCACTATATTTTACTGTTGGTATGATGTTCTTTTTCTGAAATGCAGTGTTACTTTTACGCCAGATGTAATGGGACACACACATTCCAAAAAGTTCAACTTTTGTGTCGTCAGTCCACAGAGTATTTTCCCAAAAGTCTTGGGGATCATCAAGATGTTTTCTGGCAAAAATGAGACGAGCCTTAATGTTCTTTTTGCTCAGCAATGGTTTTCGTCTTGGAACTCTGCCATGCAGGCCATTTTTGCCCAGTCTCTTTCTTATGGTGGAGTCATGAACACTGACCTTAACTGAGGCTAGTGAGGCCTGCAGTTCTTTGGATGTTGTTGTGGGGTCTTTTGTGACCTCTTGGATGAGTCGTCGCTGCGCTCTTGGGGTAATTTTAGTCGGCCGGCCGGCCACTCCTGGGAAGGTTCACTACTGTTTTTCGATGTTTTCGCCATTTGTGGATAATGGCTCTCACTATGGTTCGCTGGAGTCCTAAAGCTTTAGAAATGGCTTTATAACCTTTTCCAGACTGATAGATCTCAATTACTTTCTTTCTCATTTGTTCCTGAATGACAGGATCAGGAATGAGTACATCAGAGGGACAGCTCACGTTAGATGTTTCAGAGATAAAGTCAGAGAGGCCAGATTGAGGTGGTTTGGACATGTTCAGAGGACAGACTGTGAATATATTGGTAGAAGGATGCTGAGGTTGGAGCTGCCAGGCAGGAAGTCTAGAGGAAGACCAAGGAGGAGATTTATGGATGTAGTGAGAGAGGACATGAAGTTAATTGGTGTGAGTGAAGAGGATGCAGAGGACAGGGTTAGATGGAGGCACATGATTTACTGTGGCGACCCCTGAAAGGGAACAGCCGAAAGGAAAAGAAGATTTAAAAACTGCATTTTGTCTTTACTTGTTATCTTTGACTAATATTTAAATTTGTTTGATGATCTGAAACACTTAAGTGTGACAAACATGCAAAAAAATAAATCAGGAAGGGGGCAAAAAAATTTTCACACCACTGTACATGTTTTTGTGTACTGCTGCTGGACTGTCTTCATGTGGTTTCAGATCCTGTTTTAGTGCCATTTTTATTATTAAATTGATAACTGTTTGCTCATGAGCATTTTAACACAACAATTTCCATAACACTTTCCAAAATTTACATGCCATGATTTCAGATTAGTCAAGTATTTTGCACCCTTAATTTGGATGCTAAGTAAGGGATAATGTACAGCGAGCCTGTCATTATTGCGAAATTAACCCCGTCCATAGCAGCATAAACTCGCTAGCCTTTTAAGATTAGTCTAGCCTACTTAACATGATAATTCACGTTAAACTGATCATTTCCATTGATGGTGAAGTGAGGCCAGGTGGATGGGACTTCTTTGGGAATGTTGATGTTGACGTTTCTGTCTTCATTCATCACACTTCCTTCTTGCCGGGCCTTTGCAGTTGAAACACCTGGAAACATAATTCTTACTAAAGTTACAACTGGTAACAATATTACTATTATCACTACCACTTATCGCTTAAGTTAGTGTGTAACGCAAATAGAAGAGGCGCTCACCAGATCCGCTGCCGTTTCCTGGATTGGAGGACAGGAACCCCCCCACAGGGTGGGGAGGTCAAAAACGGTCTTTCCCGTTTTTGTGAAGGTTTTTAAGTACAGATTTAAATACCCTGCTGCTGGATTTGAATGTAGCACAGTTCATCATGTCAAACTTTGAGAAGTGTCGACATATCCCAGCCCTAATTGCTATGTAACTGGCAATCGAGTTTTACCGTTGACATTTTGAATGGATGCATTAAACGACTGTAGCACCTGATTGATGTTTTCTACCCCGTAACTGTCAAAGTCTGTTGACATTTTCTTCTCAATTAACCAGTCTTTAAACACTGCCATAGCCCATACCGTGTTCCATTTAGTGTTTACTTCATGTCTGTCTTCAGTTTTGTCATGCAGAGTCTTTTTCACCTCTCTTGCTTCTTCTGCGCTCTTTCCTTGCACTCTCTTTCTTTTCTTTTCTGGGGACAGTTCAGCCATTAACCATGCAGCTAAAGTTTCATGCTCTCCAAATATATTAAAATGAATTAGAAAAATATTCCATTGGGTTTTCTGATGGAAAAGAAAGTCCTGTGCCAAAAAAAACAGTTTCTTTCCGTACTAACTAACTCAAACTTTTTTTTTTATGCCACAGGACTTCTTTCTGTGGATTGACATGATTGGACTCCAAAGTCTATGCTCAAAACTGCGTCCATAGCAACGGTCTGTTATTCATAGCAGTGGTCTGCTCGCCAGAAATAACAGACCGTAGAATGCCGTAATTGACCATTCAGAATTGAGTATTCATCAAAGCCGTGTAATAATTAGATTGATTGGCTACCAATACATTAGCTATCACTGCTAATGCAAACTGTCGTTTTCCCACCCAAACTGAAAATCACACCATAAAATACCACTTGACCTTGAATGTCATTTGCTGAACTAAACTTCGTTGATTGGATTGACACAGAGCAAATCGATAGTCGAATGAAACTGCCTTTATGTTAGAGACTTGTGTAAGTCATCTTGGATAAATAGCAGGGAGCAGGCTGCTTTCACAAGGAAATTTCACACAAATGCATTTGACCCACCGCCCTCCTCTTCACATTCTTATTGACCCGAACAGTGAGTGGGAGCAGTAACAGGATATCTTCGTGTATTCATTTTATCACTCCCAGGAAAATCACTCCCAAATACCTGATTATGTAAGTAGTTCTTGCATAATCAGATCAGAACCCGAGAGCTTCACCTCTCTAACAACAATTGTATGCTATGAATCACTCTACAATGTAAGTGACTGTAATGAATATGTCAAAGGAAGTTTTGGGGAAAGGCTCAGTTGAACACTGGAGGTATAGGCTTGTGCATGTCCGGCATCCCATTGCAGACACCTGAGCTGCTCCTTATCATCAGCTGCATCACAAACACAGATGCTGTAAGATATAAGACTCCAAGGTCAACAGACTAGCACTTCCAGGAATGTCGAGATAAAGTTTTTTCTGGAAAATCGTCCGATTTCTTTAATACTCATTTCTAACTGATAATGGCAGTTTTGTCAGGCTGCCCTGAGATTAAATGTCCATATCCTGACAGCAGTCTATTGCGTCAGGGGAGGATGTCTGCTGCTGATGTGGTGTTTTGATTATCATGTTTTTGGTTTGACTGGATACCCAAAGTGCCTTAATAAAAGCCTGCTGGTGTAGATAGTTCCTTCGGTAGTGAATGTCCACTGTTTCTGTTGTTTCCTGATGTGGCACAGTGTTGTGCAGGCTGTAGCATTCCTGTCTGAGAATCGCTGCACTCCAGTGGGGATTGCACCATGGTTTGAAAGGCATTAAGAGTGCATATTCATCTGGCAGACCTGGGGAATGCACCTGACTGGAATGTGATGATCAGCCCCCTCTGTAGCGGCTTCTTGGATCTCCACACTGTGGCGCCTGGAGCTAGATCTTACTACAGAGGCTCAGGCTTAATGAAAGACCCATTGTGAAAATGGCGAATCTAATTCACAATTTCCTCCCCTGTGTGACGGTAGTATGTCATCTTATTTCCCTTTTCCCTTGACTTGATTCAGGCCCTATAGGCATTCCAAAGTTACTAATGCTAGAAGGCCATAGATGATGTACGTTGGGCTCCACTTATTGGCTG